>NC_059443.1:69146248-69223748 GCF_905237065.1 Salmo salar | reverse complement strand
TTATACACAACGGGAAACTGTTGAGCGTAAAAAAAACAGCAGCGTTGCAGTTCTTGACACAAACCAGTGTGCCTGGCTCATAATACTGTACCCCGTTCAAAGGTACTTCAATCTTTTGTCTTGCCCATAATCGCTCTGAATGAGAAACATACACAATCCATGTCTCAATTGTCTCAAGGCTTAAAAATCCATCTATAACCTGTCTCCTCCCCTTCATCTACACTGAAGTGGATTTAACAGGTGACATCAATAAGGGATCATAGTTTTCACTCTGTGTATATTTTCCGTATGGCTTACCTTCATATAAGTGTTGAGTTCTGGAATTCTATTCTCTGCAATCTCCTTCTTATTGCCAATGAACACTTTACCTAGAGACACAAAGACACACACCATGGATAACCTTTCAACGTTTTTCCCCTCCAACAAGACCAACCAATAACTAAAACTCTTCCTTTCTGGAAATCGATCAATCTGAAATAACTCATTTCAAGGTTGACAGTATTGCCTTTGGTTGGTTGCATAAATATCAACAACATAATGACATTATAATTGCATTTCTCATCAGAGTTGATGATATGTTAATGAAACATCCCACAGGCTACAGATGTAGGATCTTCATTTGATCACTCTTTTGTCGCTGAGAATTTTCATGCACAGCAGGGAATGAAAACTTGTAGTGTATTCGAGGTTTAAAAAGGCCTCTAAAGTTTGTAATTTTCACTTTAATATGTCACACTTGATTTTCCCTAATGAAAAATGTATCAACCCCTACAAAAATGTCCATGAATCATAATCCACATTATAACTTACATTTCTTGTTGCTGCAGGATTATTTTCCTGCTGTAGTAAACTGGCTCAAATTAAGAGTCAACATCTGTAGCGTGTGTTCCATATGACACCCTATTCCCCATATAGCCACTATGTGCCCTGGTCTAAAGAAGTGCACTACATAGGGAAATAGGGTGCCAGTAAATAGGGTGCCATTGGGACACAGCCTGACAGTACAATACAAATAAACAAAGACTGTAGTTGAATGACTGTCCAACCAACGGCTATCTGAGATAGTCAAAGCACACACACACACACACACACACACACACACACACACACACACACACACACACACACACACACACACACACACACACACACACACACACACACACACACACACACACACACACACACACACACACACACACACACACACACACCTGCAGGACAACTAGGCCCAACTGAAGGTCACCTAGAACTTCTAGCTGAATATAATGGAAGAACATTTAGAAACACTCCCCTGAAGTTTCTTCTGTGCTCCAATTGTAACGTTCTACATTAGATTCAGCCTTGGCTATTTCCCTCTGCTGCTAAAACTCATTTAGAGGGAGAGAAAGAGAGGGGGGGAGGAGGAGGGATGGAGAGAGGGAGAGAGATGGAAAGAGGACAAGAGAGAGAGAGAGGGGGGGAGATGGAAAGAAGACAGATTGAGAGAGAGAGCGAGGGGGGGTAGAGGGAGGGAAAGAAGACAGATTGAGGGAGGGAGGGAGGGAGGGAGGGAGGGAGGGAGGGAGGGAGGGAGGGAGGGAGGGAGGGAGGAGGGAAAACTAAAACTAATTTAGCCCCATCTAATGACTGTGATCATCTCTATCTTCCCACCATCTCTTTCCCTCTGGCTCCATCTCGCTCTGTCTCTCTCCATCTCTTTCCCTCTGGCTCCAACTCGCTCTGACTCTCTCCATCTCTCGCCCTCTGGCTCCATCTCGCTCTGTCTCTCTCCATCTCTTTCCCTCTGGCTCCATCTCGCTCTGTCTCTCTCCATCTCTTTCCCTCTGGCTCCATCTCGCTCTGACTCTCTCCATCTCTTTCCCTCTGGCTCCAACTCGCTCTGTCTCTCTCCATCTCTCGCCCTCTGGCTCCATCTCGCTCTGTCTCTCTCCTTCTCTATATGTCTGTCTCTCTCCTTCTCTATATGTCTGTCTCTCATCTCTTTTCTCTCTATCTTTCTGTCTGTGGCCAAACAGTTGGATTTCTGCCAAGAGTGAATACCTGTTTTACAGAATAATTAGTGTCTCTCTGCAGGTGTACACTAGAAAACAAGGATTCTCTTGTGCTCTCTCTCTCTCTCTCCCCTCTTTCCTTCTCTTGATCTCTCTCCCATCCATCTATGTTTCCCTCCATCCATCACTCACTAACTTTTTCTCTCTCTCCTCTCCTCTCCACCCTTCCCTCTTTCCTTCACCCCCCAACCCCCTCTCTCTCTCAATGTTCTGTTCTGTACTCTCACAGTAACATAATGGAGATGAAGACTCTAAAGTCCAGAGAGAGAGTTACAGTAGAGGACTGTCAGTGAACTTTCTCTCTCTCTCTCTCTCTCTCTCACTCTCACTCTCACACACACACACACACACACACACACTTGGCCACGTGCCGTTTAAGCTCCCGAACGGCCGGCTTTTAAATGTAGACATTGGCTTAATGATGATCATGGAACTAATCATCAGTTCTCTCTATCTCCATTCAAATGAAAAGAAAAGAGAGATGGAACCAGAGAATGAGTGATGGAGGGAGGGAGAGAGACAGAAAGAGATGGAGCCAGAGGGAAAGAGATGGAGAGAGATGGAGGGAGGAGAGAGACAGAGAGAGATGGAGTCAGAGGGAAAGAGACGGAGAGAGACAGAGATAGACGGAGAGAGATGGAGAGAGACAGAGCGAGATGGAGCCAGAGGGCGAGAGATGGAGAGAGACAGAGCGAGATGGAGCCAGAGGGCGAGAGATGGAGAGAGACAGAGCGAGTTGGAGCCAGAGGGAAAGAGATGGAGAGAGACAGAGCGAGATGGAGCCAGAGGGCGAGAGATGGAGAGAGACAGAGCGAGTTGGAGCCAGAGGGAAAGAGATGGAGAGAGTCAGAGCAGAGATGGAGCCAGAGGAAAGAGATGGAGAGAGTGAGAGCGAGATGGAGCCAGAGGGCGAGAGATGGAGAGAGAGACAGAAAGCGAGTTGGAGCCAGAGGGCGAGAGATGGAGAGAGACAGAGCGAGTTGGAGCCAGAGGGAAAGAGATGGAGAGAGTCAGAGCGAGATGGAGCCAGAGGGAAAGAGATGGAGAGAGTCAGAGCGAGATGGAGCCAGAGGGCGAGAGATGGAGAGAGACAGAGCGAGTTGGAGCCAGAGGGCGAGAGATGGAGAGAGACAGAGCGAGTTGGAGCCAGAGGGAAAGAGATGGAGAGAGTCAGAGCGAGATGGAGCCAGAGGGAAAGAGATGGAGAGAGACAGAGCGAGATGGAGCCAGAGGGAAAGAGATGGTGGGAAGATAGAGATGATCACAGTCATTAGATGGGGCTAAATTAGTTTTAGTTTTCCCTCCCTCCCTCCCTCCCTCCCTCCCTCCCTCAATCTGTCTTCTTTCCCTCCCTCTACCCCCCCTCGCTCTCTCTCTCAATCTGTCTTCTTTCCATCTCCCCCCCACTCTCTCTCTCTCTGTCCTCTTTCCATCTCTCTCCCTCTCTCCATCCCTCCCTCCTCCCCTCCCCTCTCTTTCTCTCCCTCTAAATGAGTTTTAGCAGCAGAGGGAAATAGCCAAGGCTGAATCTAATGTAGAACGTTACAATTGGAGCACAGAAGAACTTCAGGGGAGTGTTCTAAATGTTCTTCATTATATTCAGCTAGAAGTTCTAGGTGACCTTCAGTTGGGCCTAGTTGTCCTGCAGGTGTGTGTGTGTGTGTGTGTGTGTGTGTGTGTGTGTGTGTGTGTGTGTGTGTGTGTAAATGCTGAATAAAGTAAAAGTGTTTGGACTGACTGACGTCTTCATAATATCCAGTAATACAGAGAGGGAATAGGAGTCCTGGTCTATCTGATATGGTGTTAATACAGAGAGGGAATAGGAGTCCTGGTCTATCTGATATGGTGTTAATACAGAGAGGGAATAGGAGTCCTGGTCTATCTGATATGGTGTTAATACAGAGAGGGAATAGGAGTCCTGGTCTATCTGATATGGTGTTAACACAGAGAGGGAATAGGAATCCTGGTCTATCTGATATGGTGTTAATACAGAGAGGGAATAGGAGTCCTGGTCTATCTGATATGGTGTTAATACAGAGAGGGAATAGGAGTCCTGGTCTATCTGATATGGTGTGTTTTACACAAGGCCAGGTATTCTTACCTCCAGGAGAGAAGGGTACTATGACAGGGTGAATTATATTTTTATGTAACGCATACCGAACATTCATGTACAAGGACACACCCAACGGCATACACATACTATGTATATGTGCAAAAGCGCATATAACGTGCACACACACACACACCACCCCTCCCCTCCACCCCCCAGCCACCTCTCACCAGGCAGGGTGGGCAGCCTGCAGGTGTTAGGTCCAGATATGTCCTGGTCTCCAGGTGAATACTTCAGCTCCAGCTCACTGTGCAGGTTGAAGAACTGGCTGTACCTCCGGTAGATCAGGTACTTACTACCACCTCTGGTCCTGACCTCCATCACAAAACGCTGCCGGGAGAGAGGGTGGGGGAGGAGGAGGGGGGAGAGAGAGAGGGCGGAGCAGAGGAGGAGAGTGGGAGGAGGGAGGGAGGGAGGGAAGACGGGAGAGAGAATTCTTACATGAGCTTTTGAGATGCTTTTCACACCATTTTTTAGCGTTTAAAACGTTCTCACCATTCTCACTAGTGTCGTTATCGTGGTCAGTGTCCTGTGTAACTACGCATACAGAGACATACTTTACGTAATAGTAGATGAAGCCCTTTTTCTCCTCAATGTCTGCGATGGTGGCACTGATGGGAATGTCGTGCGAGAAGCTGGTCAAAATCACTGAGCGAGAGAAGGAAGGAGGAGAGAAGGAAGAGGTGAACTCAGACGTAAACAAACGCTTAGGTGACGTTCAGCTTCAAGACGTGCTGTATGGCGTCACTAATATAGTCAACCATGGATTGGGATTGAACCCTGGGGGTTATATAACTTCCGCAACATATCAGACAGGTTTGGTGGAGATTCAATTGCAGGGCTTCGTGGCACCGAGAACTCTCTCGCTCACACACACATAGCACCTGTGATGCGAGGAAACACGCGCCATAGCGTACACACACGCATTTATGTAGGGGGAATGTTGCAAAACGAGCCACTCTGGTGACTGTTATGGAATTTAGTTTAGTTTCAAATTCACACTCGTGACAGATGACTATTGTAGAAAGATTGGAAACGCGCAGAACAGACTTTAGAAGAACAGGCTACTACCACAGATAAAAGGGGACATATCTTCGCTGTTACTATTCTACTGCCTAGTTACTGGCTAAATGCCCAATCTGGCCCTCATCCCATCACAGCCACCTAATCATCCCCAGTTTCCAATTGGCTCATTCATCCCCCCTCCTCTTCTCACCTCAGTCAATTTAACTGGTAAAATAAGGGTTACATAAATACACAATAACAACAGTGCTGGATGCAGAAGTTAACATTCCATAATAGTCCTGTGCTGCCTTCAACAACCGCTGTCACCACTGGCCTCATAACTCACCTCTCGTCTCGTAGTTGCTTGGGCAGCGACGACATGTTGATGGAGACCGGGCCGATTGAAGAATGAAACTTTCTGATAGATTTATCAGAACACAGTGCAGTCGCACCTCACTTCAACCCTCCTTCGATTAACAGAAACCTGAAGTGAAAATCTGCTACAGACTCGCACCGCGGTTTCACGGAGCGGAACGAACGCGATTAGTAGGCGCAAACAGGCGACAGAGCGGGACGTGTGCAATCAGGAAGCGAAAATCAAGTTCCCCAAAATGATTAGGCTACACGCAGCGCCCGTTTCTGAAGTTTGCTGAGGTGAATGGGGAGGGAAACAGTTGTCTTGTTGTTGTCGAGCCTCTTAACAGAGAATCAAATCAAATAAAATATACTAAATGGTCATGATGCAGATGTAAACTTGCTAGGTTAAAATATATATATATATATATATATATATCCCTCTCTCACTATTGTGTAGGTTCGTTTATGCTTGAAAAGTATGTCAATTACAATGCAACTGGAAACATCAGGCATTGTACAATCAAGCGACAGGCAGAGTAAAATAGCCACTAATTAATAAATGGACCATGTATGTTGTAAATGTCTTCTGTTTTCTGCAGATAGAATGCTTAGCCTTGCACCTGTTCTTAAATCAGCCGTCATTATAAAGGAAGGGTGAGGAGGAAAGGAACCATTGAAGATCATTTTTACGCAGCCCTTGCAAAACCATCTAATCTGAGGCCTTTGGCCCAGTTGCAACATGTAAAGTCGATTCCTTTTCACTACATGTCAGCGAAGAGAGCAGTAAAGGGTAGAACAGGGTAAGGGAGAGTAGCAAAGGGTATAACAGGGGTAGAGAGAGTAGTAAAAGGGTAGAACAGGGTAGGAGCGGGTATAAGAGGAGTAGTAGAGGAGGGCATTAGGTGAACATTACATAGGGCAGATCTCGTTGCATTACTCCTACACATCCCTCTCTCGTCTCCTTTCTCAAAACCCATTGGAGGAGAAGGTCAGAGGGTAGGGACCCATCCAATGGGTTTTTGAGTAGGAGACGAAGAGAGAGGAAGTGAGGAGTATGCGATGAAATTTTCCCATTGGTTAATATATGGGTTCTGGTCAAAAGTAGTACACTTAAATAGGGAATAATTGCCATGTGAGACGCATAACCATAATATTGCCCTTTCATAGAGAAAAGGAGAGGGGGAAAGGAGAGGGGGAGAGAAAGAGAGAGGGGAGAGAAAGAGAGAGGGGGAGAGAAAGAGAGATGAGGGGAAAGAGAGAGATGGGGAGAAAGAGGAGAGTGGGGAGAGGGTGAGAGGGAAAGAGAGGGGGGGAGAGAGAGTGGAAAGAGAAAGAGAGAGGGGGGAGAAAGAGAGAGGGGGGCAGGCATCTTGTAGAGGGAACAGTCAGCAGTGTACACTGAATGTACAAAACATTAAGGACACCAGGTGAAAGTTATGATCCCTGTCGCTTGTTAAATCCACTTCAATCAGTGTAGATGAAGGAGACGAGACATGTTAAATAATCATTTTTAATATGATCATTTTTTTTCAATTGAGACATGGATTGTGCATGTGTGCCATTCAGAGTGATTATGGGAAAGACCAAATATTGAAGTGCCTTTGAACAGAGTATGGTAGTAGGTGCCAGGTGCACCGGTTTGTGTCAAGAACTGCAACGCTGCTGGGTTTTTCACGCTCAACAGTTTCCCGTGTGTATCAAGAATGGTCCACCACCAAAAGGACATTCAGCCAACTTGACACAACTGTGGGAAGCATTGGAGTCAACATGGGCCAGCATCCCTGTGGAACACTTCAATATTAGGAAGGTGTCCTTATTGTTTTGTACACTCAGTGTATGTATGCGTGTGCGTGTGTGTGTGTGTGTGTATGCGTGTGCATGTATGTGTGAGTGTGTGTGTGTATGCGTGCGTGCATGCTTATATCCCCTTGCCAATATCGGCATTTAAAGAGATGACAGAGGACATATCGATTCCCTCTCTATTCTCATACTGATGTGCCGACTGACTACACGGACACTTTGAAACCGAGTGTGTGTGTGTTTGTGTGTGTCAAATCTCCCGTGATGAAATGTAGATATGTATTTGGACACAAGTGGTGAAGCCCATAATAGACACACACACTAGGCCCATAACTTGGCTGTTCCAAGCTTCAGACATCCAAGTGTGTATTTAACACCAAGGTCACATCAGTTGCTCTGTGTGTGTGTGTGTGTGTGTCTGTGTCTGTGTCTGTCTGTCTGTGTGTGTGTACGTTTTACTATACTTTTTAGTACCAGAAGTCCTCACTAGAATAGTAAACCAACAAAAATTGAGAGAGGTGAGGACATTCTGCCGGGGTTCACTATTATTTCACACCCAGAAAAGGAGAGAAGGCCCCATGGAACCATTCCTAAATATATTCTACTACAGAAGAACATGTTATAATGTAAAACCTAAGAGGTGTTCAATAGATTATGTCCCAGGATGTTTTAAATGGAACACTCTTAGAAATAAAGGTGCTGTGTAGAACCTTAAAGGGTTCTTACAGTGTCCCTTATAGGAGAACCCCTATTAATCAACTGTTTTGGTTCCAGGTAGAACCATTTTGTTTCAGGTAGAACTCTTTTTGGGTTCCATGTAGAACCCTTTGGAAAGGATAACCCTTTTTGGAACAAAAAAAGGTATCCTAGAGGTACACCAAAGAACTCTCTTGGGAACCCTTCTTTTCTAAGAGTGTACAGTTCTAACTAGACGTTTTCCAACTCCTTAGTAGATGGTGTTATGTGATTATGAAGTATGGATTTTAGGGCCCGTTGTAACGGGCATTGTAAGGATTGGACCAAGGTGCAACGGGAACGTGTATACTCATCTTCTTTATTAATTTAAAAGAAGGAAAAAACAAACAAATCACGTATACAAAAAAATGAACGACACTAAACAGTCCTGTCATGTGCACAGACACAAAACAGGAGACAACTACCCACAAATCCCATTACAAAAACACCCCTATACATAGGACCTTCAATCAGAGGCAACGAGGGACAGCTGCCTCCAATTGAAGGTCAATCAACAAACCCTAAACATAGAAGTAGAAAACTAGACTGAACACTAACCTAGAACATAGACCAAAAACCCCGGAACACTCTAAACAAACACCCCTCTTATATAATACCATAGCTCAACAAACCCCGAACCACATAAAACAAACACCCCCTGCCACGTCCTGACCAAACTACAATAACAAATAACCCCTTTACTGGTCAGGACGTGACACCCGTACTAAACATAGTATGCAACACCATAAAAGCTAGTGTGTGTGTGTGTGTGTGTGTGTGTGTGTGTGTGTGTGTGTGTGTGTCAGTCAGTCAGTCAATGTAGGCTGCATCAATCTCATACTGTACTTCAAGATCTCTCTCTCTCTCTCTCCTTTCTTCTTCCCTTCATCCCCTCTGGAGGTCTCCATGTTACCAAGGTAACGGAGTTTCAACATCCCGAAAGGCGTGTCGGTCGAGTGTTCCCAGTAGACAGACTGTGTGTGGCATGTTATTTGCTTTGGCTTTGTATTGTAATCCAGACATGTCCACTAAAATATGAAACCATAGGGCATAGCCTCAGACACGCTCACAATGTACACACTGAGTTGTAACCCATATCGCACCTGTCATAGGGTGTAACGCTCCACCTGCGGCTGAAAAGCACTTGGACCATTTAAAACTGAGCTGCTTTCACTTCTCTCTCTCTCTAGAATGAGTTGACTCTGTCTATCTGTCTTTCTGTCTCTGCCTTGCCCTTGATTAACCCTCTATCCTTCCGTTGGTCCGTCGTCTCCTTATTTAACACAGACAGACTTACGTTACTGTTTCGCCTATTTAACTGTCTCTCTGCCTCCCTCTCTCCTTTTCCCCCTCTCTCTGTAGCCTGTCCACACTTCAGGAAAGTGCTGATGCAGGGTAATGCAATAGAGGGGGAAACAGCATGATGAACAGAGAGAAGGAATGGGGGAGACAGGGAGGGAGGGAAACAGAGAGAACAGAACAGGAGGAACAGGGGGGGTCAACCAATATGGAGAGAGAGAGGGAGAGAAAAAGAGGTGGGGAGAGAGACAGACAGACGGCTGTGGCCCAGGCTTTTGACTCCCTCGTTGTGTCATAGGGAGTATGTCTGGGATATTACACACACACACACACACACACACACACACACACACACACACACACACACACACACACACACACACACACACACACCTTTGACAGTGAGCAGCCACAGAGAGATGGATCTGGCCTTGGTTGCCAGCAGCTGGGGAGAAAGACTGATAAATATAGTCTGAGGAAGATGAGAGGAAGGACGAAGCAAGGATGAGGGGAAGTGAGAGAGGGGGAGCCTTTTAAAGAGATTGAGGGAGAGATAAAGGATAGAGAGATACAGATTGACAGAGGGAGATGGGGAGAGAGATACAGATTGACAGAGGGAGATGGAGGGAGAGATAAAGGAGACAGGTAGAGTAGAGAGGGAGAGATAAAGAAGACAGGTAGAGAGGGATAGAGGGAGAGTTGAGTATGTCCAGAACTTGTGAGGCTTCTGTTTCTCAAACTAGACACTAATGTATTTGTCCTCTTACTCAGTTGTGCACCGGGGCCTTCCACTCCTCTTTCTATTCTGATTAGAGGCAGTTAGCGCTGTTCTGTGACGAGAGTAGTACACAGCGTTTCTGCAGCTTTTATTTCAGAATAAAGTTCTTTGTTTCTGCCCATTTTGAGCCTGTAATCGAACCCACAAATGCTGATGCTCCAGATACTCAACGAGTCTAAAGAAGGCCAGTTTTATTGCTTCTTTAATCAGAACTAAAGTTTTCAGCTGTGCTAATATAATTGCAAAGGGTTTTCTAATGATCAATTAGCCTTTTAAAATGATAACCTTGGATTAGCTAACACAACATGCCATTGGAACACAGAAGTGATGGTTGCTGATAATTGGCCTCTGTACGCCTATGTAGATATTCCATTCAATAAATATACAATAGTCATTTACAACATTAACGTTAATGTCTACACTGTATTTATGATCAATTTGATATTTTACTGGACAAAAAAAACAAGGACATTTCTAAATGACCCCAAATTTTTGAACGGTAGTGTATATATTATGTAAATAAACCATTTTATACCAATTCCTTCCAGCTAGGTAGAGAGGGTGTAGAAACAGGTTATCAAGCAGACTGCAGAAACAGCATACCAAGCAGACTGCAGAAACAGGCTACCAAGCAGACTGCAGAAACAGGCTACCAAGCAGACTGCAGAAACAGGTTTACAAGCAGACTGCAGAAACAGCCTAAGAAGCAGACTGTAGAAACAGGCTACTAAGCAGACTGTAGAAACAGGCTACCAAGGTCAGCTGTATTTTCTCTGATTACTAGATTTCTTAGATTAAATCAGACTATTTTGAGGGAGTAAGCGATCACACTCATTCTAGTTATCTAAGATTAAATCAGACTATTTTGAGGGAGTATGCGATCACACTCATTCGGGTCACCTAGCCAAATTCAGCTAGCCATCAGCAGAACCGAAGCATGTGGAAGCCTTGAGCGAAAGAGAGAGAAGGGGGAGAGAGAGAGAGAGAGAGAGAGGAGAGAAAGAGAAGGGGGAGAGAGAAAGGTGAGAGTGAGGGAGAGAGGTAGAGAGGTAGATAGTGAGGGAGAGAGAGAGGTAGATAGTGAGGGAGAGAGAGGTAGATAGTGAGGGAGAGAGGTAAAGAGTGAGAGAGAGGTAGAGGTAAAGAGTGAGGGAGAGAGGGAGAGAGTGAGAGAGAGGTAGAGAGGTAGATAGTGAGGGAGAGAGGTAGAGAGTGAGAGAGAGAGAGGTAGATAGTGAGGGAGAGAGAGGTAGATAGTGAGGGAGAGAGGTAGAGAGTGAGAGAGAGGTAGATAGTGAGTGAGAGAGAGGTAGATAGTGAGTGAGGGAGAGGTAGAGAGTGAGAGAGAGGTAGATAGTGAGGGAGAGGTAGATAGTGAGGGAGAGAGATGTAGATAGTGAGGGAGAGAGAGGTAGAGAGTGAGAGAGAGGTAGATAGTGAGTGAGAGAGGGAGATAGAGAGGTAGATAGTGAGGGAGAGAGGTAGATAGTGAGGGAGAGAGAGAGGTAGATAGTAAGGGAAAGAGGTAGAGAGGTAGATAGTGAGGGAGAGAGGTAGATAGTGAGGGAAAGAGGTAGAGAGGTAGATAGTGAGGTAGAGAGGTAGAAAGGTAGAGAGGTAGAGAGGTAGATAGGCAGATAGTGAGGCAGATAGTGAGGGTGAGAGGTAGGGAGGTAGATAGTGAGGGTGAGGTAGAGAGGTAGAAAGTGAGGGAGTGAGGTAGAGAGGGTAGAGTAGTGAGGGAGAGAGGTAGATAGGAGAGGGAGATAGTGAGGGAGAGAGGTAGATAGTGAGGGAGAGAGGTAGAGAGTGAGAGAGAGGTAGATAGTGAGGGAGAGAGATGTAGATAGTGAGGGAGAGAGAGGTAGAGAGTGAGAGAGAGGTAGATAGTGAGTGAGAGAGGGAGATAGAGAGGTAGATAGTGAGGGAGAGAGGTAGATAGTGAGGGAGAGAGAGAGGTAGACAGTAAGGGAAAGAGGTAGAGAGGTAGATAGTGAGGGAGAGAGGTAGATAGTGAGGGAAAGAGGTAGAGAGGTAGATAGTGAGGTAGAGAGGTAGAAAGGTAGAGAGGTAGAGAGGTAGAGAGGTAGATAGGCAGATAGTGAGGGTGAGAGGTAGGGAGGTAGATAGTGAGGGTGAGGTAGAGAGGTAGAAAGTGAGGGAGTGAGGTAGAGAGGTAGATAGTGAGGGAGAGAGGTAGATAGAGAGGGAGATAGTGAGGGAGAGAGGGAGATAGTGAGGGAGAGAGGTAGAGAGGGAGAGAGGTAGATAGTGAGGTAGAGAGGTAGATAGTGAGGGAGAGAGGTAGAGAATTAGATAGTGAGGGAGAGAGGTAGATAGAGAGGGAGATAGTGAGGGAGAGAGGGAGATAGTGAGGGAGAGAGGTAGTGAGGGAGAGAGGTAGATAGTGAGGTAGAGAGGTAGATAGTGAGGGAGAGAGGTAGAGAATTAGATAGTGAGGGAGAGAGAGAGGTAGATAGTGAGGGAGAGAGGTAGATAGTGAGGGAGAGAGGTAGAGAGTGAGAGAGAGAGGTAGATAGTGAGGGACTGAGGTAGAGGAGGTAGGAGATAGTGATGGGAGTGAGGTAGAGAGGTGAGATAGTGGAGGGAGAGAGGTAGAGAGTGAAGAGAGAGAGAGGTAGATAGTAGAGGGGAGAGAGGTAGAGAGGTAGATAGTGAGGGGAGTGAGGTAGAGGTAGATAGTGAGGGAGTGAGGGTAGAGGTAGATAGTGAGGGAGAGAGGGAGATAGTGAGGGAGAGAGGTAGAGAGGTAGATAGTGAGGGAGAGAGGGAGATAGTGAGGTAGTGAGGTAGATAGTGAGGTAGAGAGGTAGATAGTGAGGGAGAGAGGGAGATAGTGAGGGAGAGAGGGAGATAGTGAGGGAGAGAGGTAGAGAGGTAAATAGGGGTAGAGAGGTAGATAGTGAGGGAGAGAGGTGAGAGGGAGATAGTGAGGGGAGTAGAGGAGAGAGAGAGTGAGGAGAGGTAGAGAGAGGGAGAGTGGGAGAGATAGTGAGGGAGAGAGGTAGAGAGGTAAATAGTGAGGGAGAGTGGTAGAGAGGTAGATAGTGAGGGAGTGAGGTAGATAGAGAGGTAGATAGTGAGGGAGAGAGAGAGAGGTAGATAGTGAGGGAGTGAGGGAGAGAGGTAGATAGTGAGGGAGAGAGCTAGATTGTGAGGGAGAGAGAGAGAGGTAGATAGTGAGGGAGCGAGGTAGAGAGGTAGATAGTGAGGGAGAGAGGTAGATAGTGAGGGAGAGAGGTAGATAGTGAGGGAGAGAGGTAGATAGTGAGGAAGAGAGGTAGAGAGTGAGGGAGAGGTAGAGAGTGAGGGAGAGGTAGAGAGTGAGAGAGAGGTAGAGGTAAAGAGTGAGGGAGAGAGGGAGAGAGTGAGAGAGTGAGAGAGAGGTAGAGAGGTAGATAGTGAGGGAGAGAGGTAGACAGTGAGAGAGAGAGAGGTAGATAGTGAGGGAGAGAGACGTAGATAGTGAGGGAGAGAGGTAGAGAGTGAGAGAGAGGTAGATAGTGAGTGAGAGAGAGGTAGATAGTGAGTGAGAGAGAGGTAGATAGTGAGGGAGAGAGGTAGAGAGTGAGAGAGAGGTAGATAGTGAGGGAGAGAGGTAGAGAGTGAGAGAGAGGTAGATAGTGAGGGAGAGAGATGTAGATAGTGAGGGAGAGAGAGGTAGAGAGTGAGAGAGAGGTAGATAGTGAGTGAGAGAGAGGTAGATAGAGAGGTAGATAGTGAGGGAGAGAGGTAGATAGTAAGGGAAAGAGGTAGAGAGGTAGATAGTGAGGGAGAGAGGTAGATAGTGAGGGAAAGAGGTAGAGAGGTAGATAGTGAGGTAGAGAGGTAGAGAGGTAGAAAGGTAGAGAGGTAGATAGGCAGATAGTGAGGGTGAGAGGTAGGGAGGTAGATCGTGAGGGTGAGAGAGGTGGGAGAGGTGAGATAGTGGGGGAGATAGCGTGAGGTTGCAGAGAGGTAGATAGTGAGTGAGTGAGGTAGAGAGGTAGAACGTGAGGGAGTGAGGTAGAGAGGTAGATAGTGAGGGAGAGATGTAGATAGTGAGGGAGAGATGTAGATAGTGAGGGAGAGAGGTAGATAGTGAGGTAGAGAGGTAGATAGTGAGGGAGAGAGGTAGAGAATTAGATAGTGAGGGAGAGAGGTAGATAGTGAGGGAGAGAGGTAGATAGAGAGGGAGAGGAGGTAGAGAGAGTGAGAGAGGGAGAGGTAGATAGAGAGGAGAGAGGTAGAGGAGAGGTAGATAGTGAGGGAGAGTGAGGTAGAGAGAGGTAGATAGTGTGACGGAGTGAGGTAGAGAGGTAGATAGTGAGGGGAGAGAGGTAGAGAGTGGAGAGAGAGGTAGGGAGAGTAGTGAGGGGAGAGAGGTAGAGGAGGTAGATAGTGAGGGAGTGAGGTAGAGGTAGATAGTGAGGGAGTGAGGTGTAGAGGTAGATAGTGAGGGAGAGAGGGAGATAGTGAGGGAGAGAGAGAGGTAGAGAGGTAGATAGTGAGGGAGAGAGGGAGGTAGTGAGGTAGTGAGGTAGATAGTGAGGGAGTGAGATAGAGAGGTAGATAGTGAGGGAGAGAGGGAGATAGTGAGGGAGAGAGGTAGAGAGGTAAATAGTGAGGTAGAGAGGTAGATAGTGAGGGAGAGAGGTAGAGAGGGAGATAGTGAGGGAGAGAGGTAGAGAGAGAGAGAGGTAGAGAGAGGTAGATAGTGAGGGAGTGAGGTAGAGCAGTAGATAATGAGGGAGAGAGGTAGATAGTGAGGGAGTGAGGTAGAGAGGTAGATAATGAGGGAGAGAGGTAGATAGTGAGGGAGAGAGGTAAATAGTGAGGGAGAGTGGTAGAGAGGTTGATTAGTAAGGGAGTGAGGGAGGGTGAGAGGTAGATAGTGAGGGAGAGATGTAGATATTGAGGAAGAGAGGTAGATAGTGAGGAGAGAGAGAGAGGTAGATAGTGAGGGAGTGAAGGAGAGAGGTAGATAGTGAGGGAGTGAAGGAGAGAGTGAGAGAGAGAGGTAGATAGAGAGGGAGAGAGGTAGAGAGGTAGATAGTGAGGGAGTGAGGTAGAGAGGTAGATAGTGACGGAGTGAGGTAGAGAGGTAGATAGTGAGGGAGAGAGGTAGAGAGTGAGAGAGAGAGGTAGATAGTGAGGGAGAGAGGTAGAGAGGTAGATAGTGAGGGAGATAGTGAGGGAGTGAGGTGTAGAGGTAGATAGTGAGGGAGAGAGGGAGATAGTGAGGGAGAGAGAGAGGTAGAGAGGTAGATAGTGAGGGAGAGAGGGAGGTAGTGAGGTAGTGAGGTAGATAGTGAGGGAGTGAGATAGAGAGGTAGATAGTGAGGGAGAGAGGGAGATAGTGAGGGAGAGAGGTAGAGAGGTAAATAGTGAGGTAGAGAGGTAGAGAGAGAGAGAGGTAGAGAGAGGTAGATAGTGAGGGAGTGAGGTAGAGCAGTAGATAATGAGGGAGAGAGGTAGATAGTGAGGGAGTGAGGTAGAGAGGTAGATAATGAGGGAGAGAGGTAGATAGTGAGGGAGAGAGGTAAATAGTGAGGGAGAGTGGTAGAGAGGTAGATAGTGAGGTAGTGAGGGAGAGAGGTAGATAGTGAGGTAGAGAGGATAGAAAGGAGGGAGAGAGGTAGAGAATTAGATAGTGAGGGAGAGAGAGAGGTAGATAGTGAGGGAGAGAGGTAGATAGTGAGGGAGAGAGGTAGAGAGTGAGAGAGGGAGGTAGATAGTGAGGGACTGAGGTAGAGAGGTAGATAGTGACGGAGTGAGGTAGAGAGGTAGATAGTGAGGGAGAGAGGTAGAGAGTGAGAGAGAGAGGTAGATAGTGAGGGAGAGAGGTAGAGAGGTAGATAGTGAGGGAGTGAGGTAGAGGTAGATAGTGAGGGAGTGAGGTGTAGAGGTAGATAGTGAGGGAGAGAGGGAGATAGTGAGGGAGAGAGGTAGAGAGGTAGATAGTGAGGGAGAGAGGGAGATAGTGAGGTAGATAGTGAGGGAGTGAGGTAGAGAGGTAGATAGTGAGGGAGAGAGGGAGATAGTGAGGTAGTGAGGTAGATAGTGAGGTAGAGAGGTAGATAGTGAGGGAGAGAGGGAGATAGTGAGGGAGAGAGGTAGAGAGGTAAATAGTGAGGTAGAGAGGTAGATAGTGAGGGAGAGAGGTAGAGAGGGAGATAGTGAGGGAGAGAGGTAGAGAGAGAGGTAGAGAGAGGTAGATAGTGAGGGAGAGTGGTAGATAGTGAGGGAGAGAGGTAGAGAGGTAAATAGTGAGGGAGAGTGGTAGAGAGGTAGATAGTGAGGGAGTGAGGTAGATAGAGAGGTAGATAGTGAGGGAGAGAGAGAGAGGTAGATAGTGAGTGGAGTGAGGGAGAGAGGTAGATAGTGAGGGAGAGAGGTAGATTGTGAGGGAGAGAGAGAGAGGTAGATAGTGAGGGAGCGGGGTAGAGAAGTAGATAGTGAGGGAGAGAGGTAGATAGTGATTGAGAGAGGGAGATAGAGAGGTAGAGAGGTAGATAGTGAGGGAGAGAGGTAGATAGTGAGGGAGAGAGGTAGATAGTGAGGAAGAGAGGTAGAGAGTGAGGGAGAGGTAGAGAGTGAGAGAGAGGTAGAGGTAAAGAGTGAGGGAGAGAGTGAGAGAGTGAGAGAGAGGTAGAGAGGTAGATAGTGAGGGAGAGAGGTAGACAGTGAGAGAGAGAGAGGTAGATAGTGAGGGAGAGAGACGTGAGATAGTGGAGGGAGAGAGGTAGAGAGTGAGAGAGAGAGGTAGATAGGTGAGGAGAGAGAGGTAGATAGTGAGTGAGAGAGAGGTAGATAGTGAGGGAGAGAGGTAGAGAGTGAGAGAGAGGTAGATAGTGAGGGAGAGAGGTAGAGAGTGAGAGAGAGGTAGATAGATAGTGAGTGAGAGAGAGGTAGATAGTGAGGGAGAGAGGTAGATAGTGAGGGAGAGAGAGGTAGATAGTGAGGGAGAGAGAGGTAGAGAGTGAGAGAGAGGTAGATAGTGAGTGAGAGAGAGGTAGATAGAGAGGTAGATAGTGAGGGAGAGAGGTAGATAGTAAGGGAAAGAGGTAGAGAGGTAGATAGTGAGGGAAAGAGGTAGAGAGGTAGATAGTGAGGTAGAGAGGTAGAGAGGTAGAAAGGTAGAGAGGTAGATAGGCAGATAGTGAGGGTGAGAGGTAGGGAGGTAGATCGTGAGGGTGAGAGGTAGAGAGGTAGATAGTGAGGGAGATAGTGAGGTAGAGAGGTAGATAGTGAGTGAGTGAGGTAGAGAGGTAGAACGTGAGGGAGTGAGGTAGAGAGGTAGATAGTGAGGGAGAGATGTAGATAGTGAGGGAGAGATGTAGATAGTGAGGGAGAGAGGTAGATAGTGAGGTAGAGAGGTAGATAGTGAGGGAGAGAGGTAGAGAATTAGATAGTGAGGGAGAGAGGTAGATAGTGAGGGAGAGAGGTAGATAGTGAGGGAGAGAGGTAGAGAGTGAGAGAGAGAGGTAGATAGAGAGGGAGAGAGGTAGAGAGGTAGATAGTGAGGGAGTGAGGTAGAGAGGTAGATAGTGACGGAGTGAGGTAGAGAGGTAGATAGTGAGGGAGAGAGGTAGAGAGTGAGAGAGAGAGGTAGATAGTGAGGGAGAGAGGGGTTGAGAGGTGAGATAGTGAGGGAGTGAGGTAAGAGGTAGATAGTGAGGGAGTGAGGTGTAGAGGTAGATAGTGAGGGAGAGAGGGAGATAGTGAGGGAGAGAGAGAGGTAGAGAGGTAGATAGTGAGGGAGAGAGGGAGGTAGTGAGGTAGTGAGGTAGATAGTGAGGGAGTGAGATAGAGAGGTAGATAGTGAGGGAGAGAGGAGAGATAGTGAGGGAGAGAGGTAGAGAGGTAAAAAATAGTGAGGTAGAGAGGTGTAGAGATAGTGAGGGAGAGAGGTAGAGAGGGAGATAAAGGAGAGGGAGAGAGGATAGAGAGAGAGAGAGGTAGAGAGGAGGTAGATAGTGAGGGAGTGAGGTAGAGAGCAGTAGATAATGAGGGAGAGAGGTAGATAGTGAGGGAGTGAGGTAGAGAGGTAGATAATGAGGGAGAGAGGTAGATAGTGAGGGAGAGAGGTAAATAGTGAGGGAGAGTGGTAGAGAGGTAGATAGTGAGGGAGTGAGGTAGAGAGGTAGATAGTGAGGGAGAGATGTAGATATTGAGGAAGAGAGGTAGATAGTGAGGAGAGAGAGAGAGGTAGATAGTGAGGGAGTGAAGGAGAGAGGTAGATAGTGAGGGAGTGAAGGAGAGAGGTAGATAGTGAGGGAGAGAGGTAGATTGTGAGGGAGAGAGGTAGAGAGGTAGATAGTGAGGGAGCGGGGTAGAGAGGTAGATAGTGAGGGAGAGAGGTAGATAGTGATTGAGAGAGGGAGATAGTGAGGGAGAGAGGTAGAGAGGTAGATAGTGAGGGAGAGAGGTAGATAGTGAGGGAGAGAGGTAGATAGTGAGGAAGAGAGGTAGAGAGAGAGAGGTACAGAGAGGTAGATAGTGAGGGAGTGAGGTAGAGAGATAGATAGTGAGGAAGAGAGGTAGATAGTGAGGGAGTGAGGTAAAGAGGTAGATAGTGAGGTAGATCGTGAGGACAGCAAAGAAATATTTTATTAATAGTAGTGGTTGATTGGTTAGTCATGTTGAGAAAGTGATCTGACCCCAGGGCAGTGTTAGTACGTCATGTCTTGAACCCCACTGTCCCTCTCCCATACTCTCCCAAAATAAATTCTATGTATGTATGTATGTATGTATGTATGTATGTATGTATGTATGTGTGTGTTTGCGTGTGTGTTTGTGTGCCTACGTGTGTGTGTGTGTGTGTGTGTGTGTGTGTGTGTGTGTGTGTGTGTGTGTGTGTGTGTGTGTGTGTGTGTGTGTGTGTGTGTGTGTGTGTGTTATATAAGACTGATAGTGGACACCCCCCTCTCTTACCCTATCTCAACTCCAGCCCGTCTCTTTCTCTCCTTCACTCTCTCCCTCACTCTCTCCATCTCTCTCTCTTTCCAGTGTCTAGTCCCTCACTATCCAGGTAAGTTTGATCATTGAAAGGTCTGGGTTGTGGTATTGGTTTCATCTGGTTCACGAGACTGGATGCATAATTATTATTAATTCTAATTAATTATTGCAAGCAAATACTGTCTGGTTGGGGTCTGCAGTTAATGCCTGGCATTCAAACTCACAGAAAAATAATGTTCTTTATTCAGTTTACATTGGTTTGTTTTTAGTCATCTTGTGTTAGAAAAGGATTGTTGTTTTGAGAAGTGTTGGACAGGTTGATATGTAGCATGCTGTGAATTCATACAGCATGTATAGACAATTCTGTGTAGTGATTATGTATTCTTGAATGGCTGGATGATGGTAGAATTCCATTATAAAACCTGCAGCCAGTTCTGACCCTAACGGAATGCTCAGGATATTTGTAATTCTTAGAATATTCCTAAAACAATGGTCCTAGTATTCTATGGTCTGTTTGGAGATGTCAGTCTCCTGTCCAGTCAGCCAAAATATGACTGAGTGTGCGACTGTAGACCAAGACGTACGTGTGTGTGCGTGTGCGTGTGTTTTTATGTACTTTAAACCAAGACATGTATGACTCCATGACTAATACAACTGTTATATGATGTCAAGTGCAATACATCAGTGCAATACATCATACTCACATACATCATACTCACATACATCATACTCACGTACATCATACTCACGTACATCGTGTATAGTGCTCATCTTTGGATTTTAATGAATGCACTACGAACAACAAAATAATAAACGCTCCACAGTTCCGTCAGGTACAATAACTAAAACGGAAAACAACCACCCACAAAACCCAAAGGAAAACAGGCTGCCTAAATATGGCTTCCAATCAGAGACAACGAAAAACACCTGCCTCTGATTGGAAACCATTCTCGGCCAAACTTGGAAAATGAAACATAGAAATAGAAAACTAGAACCAAAATCCCCTAGAACCCCAAAAAATATAAAAACACACAAAACAAACCTCCCTGCCACGCCCTGAACATTCCACTATGGCAAATGATCCTTTTCACTGGTCAGGACGTGACAGTACCCCCCAAACAAAAAAACCCCACAAAAACAACCCCAAACCTAAAGGGAGGGAAGGGAAGGGTGGCCACCGTCTACGACGGCTCCAGCTACGGAGGTGGCTCCGGCTCTGGGCGTAGCTAGGTCAGGGCTCCCCCTGACCTAGCCAAACTCCCCGTATGCCCCCCACAAAAAATGTTTTGGGGCTGCCTCTCAGCCTCCTCTTTCCGTCCCAGCCGTTCCTCCCAGTATTGCCGTTCTGCCTTCGCTGCCTCTATCTCCCATTTCGGACGGCGGTACTCCCCCGGCCTTGTCCAGGGTCCTGCCCCATCTAGAATCTCCTCCCAGGTCCATGACTCTGAGCCATAGTGCTCGGTCCCGCTCTTCCTCCCACGCTGCTTGGTCTTCTTGTGGTGGGTGGTTCTGTCACAAGCGTCGTTTTGAACAAACCAAGGCGCAGCGTGTATAGTGCTCATCTTTGGATTTTAATGAATGCACTACGGACAACAAAGTAATAAACGCTCCACAGTTCCGTCAGGTACAATAACTAAAACGGAAAACAACCACCCACAAAACCCAAAGGAAAACAGGCTGTATGGCGTCCAATCAGAGACAACAAAAAACACCTGCCTCTGATTGGAAACCATACTCGGTCAAACATGGAAAATGAAACATAGAAATAGAAAACTAGAACCAAAATCCCCTAGAACCAAAAACCCCAAAACACACAAAACAAACTCGCCTGCCACGCCCTGACCATTCTACTATGGCAAATTACCCTTTTCACTGGGCAGGATGTGACACCTACTCACGTACATCATACTGACATACATCATACTTACATACATCATACATCATACTCACATACATCATACTCTATTTGAGAGCTGCATGACACAAACCTGAAGCCAGTCAAATTTCGGACTATAGCAGCACTTCCTCCAATTTCAAACTGCTCACCAACACTGTGATAAATAGCTACTATTGGATCAAACATCCATTAAAAATAGGCTTTGCACCATCTGATAGAGAGAGAGAGGACATCTGGGTGTCCCCTAAAGACAACCCATTGAGCTAATTTTCAGCTGTCCAAGTCCCAAACACGGCCCTTCATCAGCTGGCAAGATCCCGGGTGAGAGGTTGGTATAAGCATATGGTGACACTTCAACCTAGCCTATCAGAGGGCAAGATGAAGCTATTACCGTATTGCTTATACCTCAATCAAACCCTCTCGAGATCTCACAAAGCTCTGCAGGAAATAGGGCTTAGGATGGATTGGGACTGGGCCGTGGTCTTGTTAAAATCATTTTTTAAAAAATAAGACATTTAACCATTGTAGTTAATAGTATATGTCACTTTAGCTAACACATTTGTTGTAGTTAGTTATATTGCTCCTTCTTGGCCAGGTTGTTATTGTAAAAGCTAATGTGTTCTCAATGACTTACAAAGCCATAAATACAGTTCTATGTCGAGAGTTATATATCACGACGTGACATGTTACCCTGCAGTGCTAAGGCTCCATATTGTCAAGACTAACCGTGTTGTTTTACCGAGTGGGCTAAGCACTAACCTTCGACCCCTAGTGGACGTGAGAAGGTTTCGGTCGCTGTCAATCATATACTGTATGTATGTAGATGTCAAAGACAACTGGAACAGTTGTTCTAGCTGTGATGAAGTGGAACTGTTAACACTCTAGAAGGGTCAGGTTGCTTTGAAACATATGTAGATGCTACTGGTAACCCCGTACTGGTAGAAGGGTTAGGGTTGGGTTAGTGACTTGCTGTGAAACACAAGTTGTTTTACTTCTGACACACACACACACACACACACACACACACACACACACACACACACACACACACACACACACACACACACACACACACACACACACACACACACACACACACACACACACGTATGTAGATGCCAAAGATGACTGAGGTTCATGTGCCACACCCCTTAGCGCTTAGCCACAAGCATGACAACATACTAACATCATGATGACAACATACCTGTAGGACACAGAAGCCACAAGAGACATGGAATATATAGAAGATACAGGACACATAAAGAGATACTATCGGCAGGGCTACAATATTCTGGGAACTTTCCCCAAATTCTTAGCTTCTCCATAAATCTTGCTTGGTGGATTTCAAGATTTCCTGCTTATCGCCTCCTAAATATAGAAGATATGAGACATGGGAGATATGAGAGATATGGGCCTTGGCTGCGTCCTTGGCGGATGTCTTGGTCCATACTGTACTATTTATAGAAATTGCTGCCAAGTCCAACAGACAGACAGATGGACAGAGTTAGATTTCAAAATATATTTGTTACCAAGGTAGGAGAGGAGGGGGGCGAGATAGAGAGAGGGGGAGAGAGCAGAGAAGGGGGAAGAGAGAGAGAGAGATGGATGGAGATACTTATTTCCCTCATTAAAATGCTAATCATTTTATAACATTTTTGACATGCGTTTTTCTGGATTTTTTTGTTGTTATTCTGTCTCTCACTGTTCAAATAAACCTACCATTATAATTATTGACTGATCATTTCTTTGTCAGTGGGCAAAGGTACAAAATCAGCAGGGGATCAAATACTTTTTTCCCTCACTGTACATGCGCATACACAAACACACATTGTCGGACTCTATCCACCACCATGTCACTAGACTCTATCCGCCGCCATGTCACTAGAATCTATCCACCTCCATGTCACTAGACTCTATCCACCTCCATGTCACTAGACTCTATCCGCCGCCATGTCACTAGAATCTATCCGCCACCATGTCACTAGACTCTATCCACCTCCATGTCACTAGACTCTATCCGCCGCCATGTCACTAGAATCTATCCGCCGCCATGTCACTAGAATCTATCCACCACCATGTCACTAGACTCTATCCACCACCGTGTCACTAGACTCTATCCACCTCCATGTCACTAGAATCTATCCGCCACCATGTCACTAGACTCTATCCACCTCCATGTCACTAGACTCTATCCACCTCCATGTCACTAGACTCTATCCACCTCCATGTCACTAGACACTATCCCACTCCATGTCACTAGACTCTATCCACCTCCATGTCACTAGACTCTATCCACCTCCATGTCACTAGACTCTATCCACCACCATGTCACTAGACTCTATCCACCTCCATGTCACTAGACTCTATCCACCTCCATGTCACTAGACTCTATCCACCACGATGTCACTAGACTCTATCCACCACCATGTCACTAGACTCTATCCACCGCCATGTCACTAGACTCTATCCACCACCATGCCACTAGACTCTATCCACCTCCATGTCACTAGACTCTATCCACCGACATGTCACTAGACTCTATCTACCACCATGTCACTAGACTCTATCCACCTCCATGTCACTAGACTCTATCCACCGCCATGTCACTAGACTCTATCCACCACCATGTCACTAGACTCTATCCACCACCATGTCACTAGACTCTATCCACCTCCATGTCACTAGACTCTATCTACCACCATGTCACTAGACTCTATCCATCACCATGTCACTAGACTCTATCCACCTCCATGTCACTAGACTCTATCCACCTCCATGTCACTAGACTCTATCCACCACCATGTCACTAGACTCTATCCACCTCCATGTCACTAGACTCTATCCACCACCATGTCACTAGACTCTATCCACCTCCATGTCACTAGACTCTATCCACCTCCATGTCACTAGACTCTATCCACCTCCATGTCACTAGACTCTATCCACCTCCATGTCACTAGACTCTATCCACCTCCATGTCACTAGACTCTATCTACCACCGTGTCACTAGACTCTATCCACCTCCATGTCACTAGACTCTATCCACCTCCATGTCACTAGACTCTATCCACCTCCATGTCACTAGACTCTATCTACCACCGTGTCACTAGACTCTATCCACCGACATGCCACTAGACTCTATCCACCTCCATGTCACTAGACTCTATCCACCTCCATGCCACTAGACTCTATCCACCACCATGTCACTAGGCTAATCAGGCTGTATCTCAGTAATATAGAGACTTCCTCACCCCATGGCCTCGTCCTTATTTAGAATTATTAGACAGAGTCAGAAAGAAAGTCCTTCTGACGGCTGCCACCATTTTGCTTTCAATGTCTTCTTGCATTATTTCAGGCGTGGGGAAGGATGCTACTGGAGACTATTGAGATACTCTCAGTTGTACTGAGTAGTTAGTTAGTGATATCTGTCTGGCTCTTTACTGACATCTATTGAGCAATTTAAGGCAATGCAGGAATGATTTCACAAACACTTCAAAACTGTGCACCCAGGACACGACAACTGCCATGATCAAATTGAGTTGGGTGAACTTGTAAATGTGAGGCAATAGGGCTCTGGCTCCCTTTTGAGAGAGTCGTAGTCATATGCTTCCTTCTAAGATTTGTCTTGGGAAGTATCTTGTTGATTATCATTGCACCTCTGTTCACAATCTTTATTTATGCTGCGTCTTATATTACCAAATATGGCCTTTGGTCAGCTTTCTCCCCTCCACTCCCCTTTCTACCTGCCTCTCCTTTCTCCCCTCCTCTCCTCCTCTGCCAAGTTCGTTTGGGTGTCCGTTGAGTGCCAGAACGATATAGAGCCCAGCTCATGGCCACTGGCCAAACTCTGATGCTGTTCCTCTCCTCTCTTTTCCTTCCCTCTCTCCTCCTGTCCTCTCCTCTCCAGTGTATCCTTACATCCACTGTCCTTACTTTGTCTCTGCCAGACACTATTCATGGTGCTTGACATCACCACAGTCCAGAGACAGTGGGTCTGTGTATCTCTGCCTGTCCTGTTCCTTAGCCAAGGTCTCAGGGCTTACAAAGAACCTTGTAACTGACACTAAACACTTTGTCCTAGCGCCTCATTTATGCTATCCATATTATATATTCATAAACCTCTCTCTCGCTCTCCCCTCAGTTACGAAGATGGCTGCTTTGAAAGATTTTTTGAAAGCTGATGATATTCAGAAGGCCCTTGATGCAGTCAAAGGTGAGCAGACGTTTTCACTGTTGAAATCCAAAACAAATCTTTTGAAAATAACATAATACAAATCTCTCCGTTCTCTTTTCCCGTCTCCTCCCTCCCTCTCCTCCTTGTCCATGTGCTTGTGTGTGCTTACCTGTCTGTGTGTGTGTGTGTGCGTACCTGTGCGTTTGTGTATGTATGTATGCGTGTGTGCGTACCTGGCCGTGTATGTGTGTGTATGTGACTGTGTGTGTGTGTGTGTGTGCGTACCTGCACGTGTGTGTGTGTGTGTGTGTGTGTGTGTGTGTGTGTGTGTACCTGCACGTTCGTGTGTGTGTGTGTGTGTGTGTACCTGCGTGTGTGTGTACCTGCGTGTGTGTGTGTGTGTCCAGCGGAGGGTTCCTTCGACCATAAGAAGTTCTTTTGCTCTGGTGGGCCTGAAGGCCATGACTCCCGACAACGTCAAGAAGGTGTTCCAGGCTATTGATGCTGACCAGAGTGGATTCATTGAGGAGGAGGAGCTCAAGTAAGAGGAAGAGAGATACACATAGACAGACACAAACACACACACACACATACACTACAGGCACACACACACGCACATAGACTCATACCAAAGACGCACATGGACAGGTGTGCACACACACACATTCATCAGATGTGTATGTGTGGCTATTTTCCAATTGACAAGCTAGCATACCATTTGGAATGCATGCCCAGTATAGGGTTGCAAAATTCCGGTAACTTTGCCAAAATGCCGAGGTGTTCCAGAACTCCTGATTGGAAGATCCTGGCATCGGGAATCATCCAAACTGTGATTTCTGGAAAACCTAGAAACTACGAGGGGAAAGGTAACAGGATTTTGCAGTCCAAAGCAATACACATGTTTTCTTCCCGCTAAATCTCTGACCTCAGGTTCGTACTGAAGGGTTTTGCTGAGGACAACAGACACACACGCAGCTCCTTAATCTTGACCTCTAACCTTTGAACTGTCTTTTACCTTAGGTTTGTGCTGAAGAGTTTCGCTGAGGACGGCAGAGACCTGACCGACGCCGAGACCAAAGCCTTCCTTAATGCCGCCGACAAGGACGGTGATGGAAAGATTGGCATCGACGGTGAGAGAGGTGATAGGATGATAACGGAATGAAATCCTGACTCATACCCAGAGGATCTTAATGTTGTCCTCCTCTTCTCTTTTCCAGAGTTTGAAGTCTTGGTCCATGAGGTGTAAAGAGAGCACCTCTAGTCTCCCCCCCTTTTCTCCTCCCCTGCGAATTCATGTTTTAAAATGCAATCCCTTCCATCACCCAAAAGCACCATCCAGTCCAGTCCAGGGTGAAGTTTCTCCTCGACACAGATCTAGGATGACCTTCCCCAATCCCAACCTTAACCATTATTCGGGGGAAAAATGTCCAACTGACCCAAGATCAGCTCAAGGCTACTTCACCCCATACCCACCACGCAGGCCCAGTCTCTCTAACGAAACAGGTACCAGAGCGTCACGTCCGAGAGGGAGGTGGGACTCCCCAACAAGCACTACTGTATTTATTTGTACGTTTTTCTACTGCTTACCAACATACTGATATACTATGTCCTGTTTTGATTTGAAAACCTCATGACCGTCATTTTAAAAGAAAACCTTTACTGTAGCATATAATGTACTAGAAACCTTCCTTTCCTCTCTAGCCGTCTATGGACCCTATGTCACCCCATTTACAAATGGCACCCTATTCCCTTTATAGTATTTACTTCCAAAGGGTGCCAAAAGGGAATAGGGTGCTATTTTTAATAGAGAGCCATTTTTTGGACTCATCCTATACAACCTGTGTCTCTCATTCTTTATTTTTTCCGCCTCACACATACTTGTACCCTCCCTCCTTCCTTTCCTCCCTCCCTCCCTCCCTCCCCCATTTCCTCCTTCCTCTCTCTCGTCTGGTGATGAGATGTATAAATTAAGAGGAAGAGTGGTGAAGAGAGAGAAATTATTCAAAATAATAACAAATAAAACACCTTGAGTAAAATGACTATATTATTTATTATGATTTAATGATTTATTATAGATTGGACACTAATATACTGTAGAACAAGGAATGCAGAAATGAGATGATTCATTTAGATATTTTCAAAATAAAAGTATCTATTTCACAATAAAAGCATCCTATATTGAACAATTAGTAAACTATTGGAAAATCTATCGAAACACACAAACAATGTGACAAAGTGCTATTCTTAAATCGCATAATAGTACAAATAAATATATATATATCTTTACATGATTAGATGATCTACATCATTTCTCTAAAAATTGACTCAATGTCAAACTCAAGGACGTCAGCTTTTCTTGACGTCTACATCTCTCTGCTGATTGGTCAGTGGGTCCTGGGTGCTGATCTGTCATTGGTGGTTGTTGGTTTAAGCTTCACTGTCGCAAAGGGATTGGTTCCCCTGCAACAGATCAGGTGACAGGTAAAGAACTAGCACTCAACACTAATGACAAACATCACAGCAGGCACGCAGACTGACGCACACTGACACACACTGACACACACTGACACACACTGACACACACTGACACACACTGACACACACACCTCCTACCTGGGAAAGAGTAGGTTTTCTCCAGAAGCTCCAAGGGGTGATAATGACTCTGTTGTCCTCCCGGGAAAGTAAGCTGGATTGGTCGAAAAAGTCAGCTGACCCCTCGGGAAGCATTGTTGTAGGGGCTGAGGGGTGGCGGGGGTGGAGGAGGAGGGGTGGGAGCTCAAGTTAAGGCCCATCAGGATATTTTTCTCTCGTCACAATCTCTGGCTCCGCCCTCCTCTCCCAGGGGGGGAGATTGGTCGGAAGTTCGACGGAGGCCCCTGCGAGTGGGTGTGGCAGGGGGTAGACATCCCCATAGGCCTTTTCTGATTGGTCCATGGAGTTGTCAGAGGGATCCAATAGGTTGTTCATGCTGTGGCTCCTCAAGGAAGTGCCACTGGAGGGTCAAATGTCAAATATGATCATATTGATTCATTGATTCATTCATTGATTCATTGATTAATTGATTGACATACCTGGACCCCAAGAGGTTAGAGAACTCTTCAATAGAAGAAACATAAGCTGCTGGGAACCAGCCCTGGCTGTTGGAACAACAGAGAGAGACCAGAGGAACATTAGCAAACACAACAATGGCCTAAATACTGGAACTGACTAGTTCCTAGATAAATTCCACTGTTTTCCCAGCCACCCACCCACCCACCCACATAGGAATGAATGAATGATGGATGGATGGATGGATGGATAAAGGAACAAACAACTGACCCCTACCATAGTCTGCTATCCACTGACCCCTACCATAGTCTGCTATCCACTGACCCCTACCATAGTCCTATCCACTGTCCCCTACCATAGTCTGCTATCCACTGACCCCCTACCATAGTGTTATCCACTGACCGTACTATAGTCTGTTATCCACTGATACCATAGTCTGTTATCCACCGACTCCTACCATAGTCTGTTATCCACTGTCCCCTACCATAGTCTGTTATCCACTATCCTACCATAGTCTGTTATCCACTGACCCTACCATAGTCTGCTATCCACTGACCCCTACCAAGTGCCCGCAACCCACTGGACCCCTACCATAGTCTGCTATCCACTGACCCCTACCATAGTCTGCTATCCACTGACCCCTACCATAGTCTGCTATCCACTGACCCCTACCATAGTCTGCTATCCACTGACCCCTACCATAGTCTGCTATCCACTGTCCTCTACCATAGTCTGCTATCCACTATCCCTACCATAGTCTGCTATCCACTATCCCTACCATAGTCTGCTATCCACTATCCCTACCATAGTCTGCTATCCACTGACCCCTACCATAGTCTGTTATCCACTATACTACCATAGTCTGCTATCCACTGACCCCTACCATAGTCTGCTATCCACTGACCCCTACCATAGTCTGTTATCCACTATCCCCACCAGTAGTCTGATTATCCACTGTCCCCTACCATGTAGTCGGATATCCACTGACCCCTACCATAGTCTGCTATCCACTGACCCCTACCATAGTCTGTTATCCACTGACCCCTACCATAGTCTGTTATCCACTATCCCCTACCGTAGGCTGCTATCCGTTCTCCCATACAGCCACCCATTCCTCGGCTCCTGGACCAACACGGTGACCATCTCTCCCGGGTGAAGGGTAGGAGTTTGGGGGTTGGAGGAGGTGGGTGGGACAGCAGGGGCTCTCATGGTCCCTACCCCACCCAGGACCCAGAGACTCACCCACTGAAGAGGAGCGGGATCGGCTGTGGAGGGGGACGGGCTGGGGGAGGAAGGGGGTGAGAGGGGTGATGGGGAAGGAAGATGGATGGAGAAGGAGAAGAAAGAGAGGGATGGAGAAAAGTTTATCCAATGAAAAATCCCCACGGTATCAACCAAAATATTTCCCTGCTATGCACTAAATGAATACAATAACACAGACACGCAGTAGTGTAGCTGATTGACTAAATATAACCCTGTTCTTTAGGGGTGCAGTGTAGTCATCCACCTCTTGAGGGCACTCTCCCCAGGGCCAGCTGTTCTCTCCTGGCCCAAGACATGTCTCTGTCCTCATCTACTGTCTGTAGCAGAGAGCTCACTGAGCCACACAGCTGAGGAGAGAGGGTGACAGGGGGGAAGGTTGATTGGTTGGGTGGAATACTTGTCTCTAACCTGGTCCTCCTGGTCAGGGTGGGTGGGGCTACGGGGTCCTCTAACCTGGTCCTCCTGGTCAGGGTGGGTGGGGCTACGGGGTCTCCCTAACCTGGTCCTCCTGGTCAGGTGGGTGGGGGCTACGGGGTCTCTAACCTGGTCCTCCTGGTCAGGTGGGTGGGGCTACGGGGTCTCTAACCTGGTCCTCCTGGTCAGTGGCTACGGGGTCTCTAACCTGTTCCTCCTGGTCAGGGTGGGTGGGGCTACGGGGTCTCTAACCTGGTCCTCCTGGTCAGGTGGGTGGGGCTACGGTCTGGAGCCTCGTGTCTCGTTCACTTTCTCCTTCCATCCATCAGCCTTCTGCTGTAGGGAAGCCCCTGTCTGGGGGAGAGATGGGGACATTTCAGAACACTACCTGTGTTGGTGTGGTTTGTAAAGGTTTCTGACGCCCCCGGTTTTGACATAAACATGTCTGTGTGTGTGTGTGTGTGTGTACCTTGTTGATGAGGAAGAGCAGTGACTGTGTCAGTCCGCAGTGTTTCTCTGCCAGGAAGCGATACCTAATAATAACAACCGTCATCATATTCATCATCATAATAATGGTCCTAATTGTGTTGGTAATGTATTATTAATGGTCCTAATAGTAATTGTGTTGGTAATCAATTATTAATGGTCCTAATAGTAATTGGGTTGGTAATGTATTATTAATGGTCCTAATAGTAATTGTGTTGGTAATGTATTATTAATGGTCCTAATAGTAATTGGGTTGGTAATGTAATACATAATGGTCCCTAATAGTAATTGTGTTGGTAATGTATCACTAATGGTCCTAATAGTAATTGTGTTGGTAATGTATTACTAAGTGGTCCTAATAGTAATTGTGTTGGTAATGTATTATTAATGGTCCTAATAGTAATTGTGTTGGTAATGTATTATTAATGGTCCTAATAGTAATTGGGTTGGTAATGTATTACTAATGGTCCTAATAGTAATTGTGTTGGTAATGTATTACTAATGGTCCTAATAGTAATTGTGTTGGTAATGTATTACTAATGGTCCTAATAGTAATTGTGATTGGTAATGTATTACTAATGGTCCTAAGTAGTAATTGTGTTGGTAATGTATTATTAATGGTCCTAATAGTAATTGTGTTGGTAATGTATTACTAATGGTCCTAATAGTAATTGTGTTGGTAATGTATTACTAATGGTCCTAATAGTAACTGTGTTGGTAATGTATTACTAATGGTCCTAATAGTAATTGTGTTGGTAATGTATTACTAATGGTCCTAATAGTAACTGTGTTGGTAATGTATTACTAATGGTCCTAATAGTAACTGTGTTGGTAATGTATTACTAATGGTCCTAATAGTAACTGTGTTGGTAATGTATTAATAATGGTAAAGACTGACCTCCTCTCCTCTCCTTCCATAATGTCTCATGTTGACTCTGTCTCAGGTACTGCATGTACTCACTGTGCTCCTAGAGAACACACACACACACACACACACACACACACACACACACACACACACACACACACACACACACACACACACACACACCATTACTGTATGGAATGTGGTAGTGTTGGACAGTGTCTGATTTAACTGTAAGGAGGAGGGTGTGTGTGTGTGTGTGTCTTTATTATTTTAAGTATTTAACCAGGCAAGTCAGTTAAGAACAAATTCTTATTTACAATGACGGCCTACCAAAAGGCAAAATACCTCCTGTGGGAATGGGGGCTGGGATTGAAAAAAAAATATAGGACAATACATCAGGCGAAGCAGCCACAAGTGTCAGTAAGAGTGTCCATGATTGTGTGTGTGTGTGTGTACCAGTGAGTCTCTGAAGGCTCCTCTTCTCAGCTGTCTCTCCAGAGCTTCTGCCTGATTCCTCACCTCCAGCTCATACACCCTGCGACTGCCCTGTGGAAGAGATACAGGAGTGTGTGTTAGCACACACACACACACACACACACACACACACACACACTTGCCAGATACTCACATCAATGTACTCTTCATCCAACTTGACATTCTTCTCCATGGCCTGTAAAACTTCTACCTGGAACCATCGAAACTGAAGAGGAAGAATTAAGAACAAGTTACACCCTTGAGGGGGAAGAAAAAACAGCACAGTGTTACACTCATATGGCAGCTCCACACACAGGCTGTGGATGAAACAGTGACGTGGACATACTGTAACTAAACATAGATAAATAGGTGGTATAAAGACACAAATAGATCAGGAACATATGTGACACAGATAAAACAGACCACTCCCTCCATCTCAGCTGTGGAGTCTTCTCACATCGTCTCAGATATCTGTTACCAGAACATCTCCTGGATCAACACACATTAGTAGCACCAATTAGCAATGATTTTGAGATAGCATCTCAAAAGGGAATGACAATGGGGCCGTGCGTCAGAGCTAGCAACCTAGCCTTATAGTAGCACTGACAATAAGCATCTCATGGGGAAACGAATGGGGCCGTGCGTCAGAGCTAGGCTAGCATGACAGTGGACAGCAGGTTAGCCAAGTGAGAAGGTCAGCGCAGCAGTGTGACCATGAAGAGAGGATCAGGTAGCTGCTTTGAATTATAGATGAGTCTTTCACCCACACGCAATTCATTAGCTCAACTGACCTACTGTGTGTGTGTGTAAGTGTGTGCGTGTGTGTGTGTGTGTGTGTGTTGTGTGTATATGATAATTCCATCCACCTCTCAGTAACTCTGTTCTTGTTGCTATTTATTGGACAGTCATCCAGTATCGTCATTAAAAACACACCGCCTGCCACAACAACCTCAAAGTTACTCAAAGACGTTAAGAAGGGAACTTAAAGGTAGACTCAGCAAAATGACGAATTGTCAACGAGCAGCACCCCAGATATTGAGAGATGAGTGATATGCAAGACTTTGCTCTCACAGTCACACACAGTATCTGGGCGCATGTGCACAGGTTGGACGTCACACTGTTCACAGCGTGGTAAGCCAGGGCACCAAAACAGCGGAGAAGTTGATCCTCGATCAACGCTCTTAGTTGTTGCAGAAATTGACCCACTATGTTATTGACTTTCTGCATCTACGTCATATCGCTGAGTCTACCTTTAAAATAGCCCCAGTCTGTGCTTGGCCCATTGTAGCTGGTTCTATGGTACAGTAGACAGACATACACACACACTTACCAAGTGAGCGAGAGGAGAGTGTGTGAAGGGCCTGTTCTCCCATCTTCGCACAGCACTAAAGTAGGCCTCACTGGTAACAGCCAAGGCTGCAGCGCACACACACACACACACACACACACACACACACACACACACACACACACACACACACACACACACACACACACACACACACACACACACACACACACACACACACACACACCTGTTAGCATTATAGCTATTAACTCACAAGCCCAATAATGACACAAACCAAATCTTTGTAATAATATCTTACCTGTCCCAAACAATTTACCCAATAAGTAAAACACCTGTGGTGATGGACTCCTGATACAGGTAAGACTGGGTCCATAAATAGCCCAGTGGTTAGATAACATCCATAGAGGTAGAAAGAGGGCTCTGGATGGATAGAAACCATTTTAGCATGGACATTGCCAATGAAGGCTTCCACTATTTCAAAGTCACTGAAACCATCATGGCACAGATGAGCCCTCTTTCTACCTCAATGGGAAACAGGCCTGTCTTTACCATGTTACAACTACCTGCTATCTTCTACCTCTATGGGCAACAGGCCTTTCTATACCATGTTACATCTACCTGCTAACGCCTGTCTTTACCACGTTACATCTACCTGCTATCTTCTACCTCTATGGGCAACAGGCATCACTTTACCATGTTACAACTACCTGCTAACTTCTACCTCTATGGGCAACAGGCCTGTCTTTACCATGTTACAACTACCTGCTATCTTCTACCTCTATGGGCAACAGGCCTTTCTATACCATGTTACATCTACTGCCTTAGACTTCTACCTCTTATGGGCAACAGGCCTGTCTTTACCATGTTACAACTACCTGCTATCTTCCCTCTATGGGCAACAGGCCTGTCTTTACTGTTACATCTACCTGCCAACTTCCAATCCATAGGCAACAGGTCTGTCTTTACCATGTTACATCTACCTGCTATCTTCTACCTCTATGGGCAACAGGCCTGTGTTTAACATGTTACATCTACCTGCTAACGCCTGTCTTTACCATGTTACATCTACCTGCTATCTTCTACCTCATGGAGCAACAGGCCTGTCTTTAACATGTTACATCCACCTGCACGCTTGTCCGTCCACCACGTTACTGCATCTACCTGCTAACTAGCTAATCGTGATAGATGGCTTGCTTATGTTTACCATATCAGTCTCCAGAGGAAGGACGCTGACATCGTGAAGATGTTAGCCCAACTAGGTCTAGGAACTTGTCAGAGGATGACCCCACAGCACAATGACACAATATTAACTTTCACACACACTCGCTCATACACACACACACACACCTTGGAAAGCCTTGACATAGCTGTTTCCTAATGTAACTAGTGTCTGTAGGCCTGGGTTGAACTGTTCCATCAGGTTCTATGGAAGAGAACACAGAACAATCAAACATTGAATATTGGCCAAAACTAAATGCTGTGCCTTGTGTTTAGTAGGGCCTACAAGTGGTTGTATATTTAAGCAATAAGGCCCGAAGGGGTGTGGTATATGGCCAATATACCACGGCTAAGGGCTGTTCTTAGCTCAATGCAATGTGGAGTGCCTGGATACAGCCCTTAGTCGTGGTATATTGGCCATATAACACAAATCCCCTGAGGTGCCTTACTGCTATTACAAACTGGTTACCAACGTAATTAGAGCAGTACAAATACAGGTTTTGTCATATCCGTAGTATATGGACTGATATACAACGGCTGTCAGCCAATCAGAATTCAGTGCTCGAACCACCCAATTAAATGTTTTTCGAAAAGTTTTTGTACATTCCCCCCCAACACACCCTCATTCACAGTATTATTGGAGTGTGAAAGATGGGGGTAGATTACTGCCAATGCTCTATTTACCACAACATTTCAATAATCTAAAAGTATAGCCTACTATAAAGATATATACTTACCGTGTAAACAGACAATGTAGACCTATGTAACTGATCACTGTTCGCCCCCGACATAGTAACCGCTGCGATTTCTACAAAACAAAAACGGAGTAACAACAATTAGGAAAAATAAATGAATAAACTATTCTCTTTAAACTCCAGAGTACCAGTTGAAAGTTTCAAGAAATAAAATGACAGTTGGTAGTAGGCTAGCTAGGTACTAAGTCAAGCGTATTCGTTACAGGCTTCTTTTCTTTTGATAGTGAAAGTCACCTTGGCTCTTAAACCCCTCCTCGTTCTGCCTTGTTGTTCCCTTGTTCTTTCTGCCACCAATAACAACCTGTTGTGATCGTGATAGCTCCTTTTCTCGCTCCCTCTTTCTCATTCGTTAATCAGCCTTTTTCATCCCCTGCATCATAAGCCAATTTTACAGAGGGAAGGAGAGAGAGACACCGATACGGCCAGGTCAGCTGAATTATAGATGGAGGGATCAGCGTGAAAGGAAAAGATGGAAACATCACCTGTTCGAACTCGAGCAACGACCACAAGGAGGGACGTAGGTAGCAAGGCTCACACTGAGCACTGGCACATGTAGAAGTAGACTAAGGTAATAATAAAAATACACTTGTAGGACACACATTTCCTGCACACAAGGTAAAGACGAAACTAAAAACACTATACAACAAAATGTAGAAAAACATCACACATTTTTACTTTACAGCCCTGTGTTTACCAAGTCGTTACTTAGAAATGACGTGTTAAAATGGTCCTTACCTAATTAATTGCATAGTAATTACACAATACGAAAATCAATTATTCAGTTCCATAGGTTACTATTTTATTCATATATCCACTATCATCATCAATAATAAAGCCAATACACAACCGTACATAGGATATTAATACAAACAAGTGGTTGAGTTCAGTTAAAAACTGAAAGTCTGAGTCAGAATAGCATCCTATTCACTAGGTAGACATACTTTTGACCAGGGCGCTATTTCAGACACAGACAAATAGTGCAGATAGATAGTATCACAACCCATTGAGATTGGTTATTCAAGTAATGTGGTATTTATTCAGTCCGTCCAGTTGAAATATTTATGATTTGAGAGGTTAAGACAGCAAGAAGGCAGATATGATAGGACAAAGGTTACAAGAGATAGATCCGGGTCGTGTTCATTAGTGCACACCGTAGCAAATCATAGCAGAACATGTTGCAACGAAAACAAGAGTTTCTTATTGAACAGGTTCAGAATGCCGCCAGCCCTCCCCATTATGGCATCATCAACTTGAATGGGGATGTCGGTTCGAGGGAGTATGGGTAGTATGGTGTAATAATGACGTCAAAACAGTGATTCATATCATTTACACGGCGCATTTGTTTTACTGAATGTAAATCTGATTATTTGAAGGATTTGGATTAGCTCAGTAAATAAATACAATGTCAGGAAGAGGTCAATTGTACAAACTGTAATCCTCCGTTTCTGAATACATTTTTTATATAATGTGTTACTTTGTCAGTCTCAGTATTGTTGTGCAAAGCTGAATCTTCCTTTCCCCAGGTTTTAGACTTTGACTTCATTTGTCTGTGAGGAAGAATGAAACGCTCTCAAACATTCAGTCTCCAGTACAGATTGAAAACGAAACGTCGCTCTACCTCTTCCCCTGTCTGTGTCTCTCTCTACCTCTTCCCCTGTCTGTGTCTCTCTCTACCTCTTCCCCTCTCTGTGTCTCTCTCTACCTCTTCCCCTCTCTGTGTCTCTCTCTACCTCTTCCCCTCTCTGTGTCTCTCTCTACCTCTTCCCCTCTCTGTGTCTCTCTCTACCTCTTCCCCTCTCTGTGTCTCTCTCTACCTCTTCCCCTCTCTGTGTCTCTCTCTACCTCTTCCCCTCTCTGTGTCTCTCTCTACCTCTTCCCCTCTCTGTGTCTCTCTCTCTACCTCTTCCCCTCTCTGTGTCTCTCTCTACCTCTTCCCCTCTCTGTGTCTCTCTCTACCTCTTCCCCTCTCTGTGTCTCTCTCTACCTCTTCCCCTCTCTGTGTCTCTCTCTACCTCTTCCCCTCTCTGTGTCTCTCTCTCCTCTTCCTCTCTGTGTCTCTCTCTACCTCTTCCCCTCTTCCCTGTGTCTCTCTCTACCTCTTCCCCTCTCTGTGTCTCTCTCTACCTCTTCCCCTCTGTGTCTACCTCTTCCCCTCTCTGTGTCTCTCTCTCTACCTCTTCCCCCTCTCTGTGTCTCTCTCTACCTCTTCCCCTCTCTGTGTCTCTCTCTACCTCTTCCCCTCTCTGTGTCTCTCTCTACCTCTTCCCCTCTCTGTGTCTCTCTCTACCTCTCCGACAAAACATCAGGTTATGGACATTTTCTCAGAGCTTTTTCAAGTACATATACATCTACACAATGATTACACCCCATAGAAAATGAGTTTCTACTGAACAAATTGGTAGGTAGGTATTGGTAGGTCACTCCCTGTTTCGTTCCATTTGCTTCCGTTGACGAAACGTTTTGCCACAGAATCGGCGTAATGAACAAACCCCTGTTGTGCCAGTAGTAGTATGATGTCCATCTGGGATTCCCATAGCATGCTCCCTTCCCTGCCTCTCCTCTGCCTCTCCTCTCAGTAGCCGTTGAGTAGTTGCTGTGCCAGGAGTTGGACGTTCTCCCTCTGTTCGTAGAGGTACATCTGGGTCTCCCACAGCATGTCCACCAGCACGGCGTCACTCACCTCATCCAGCATCACCTCCTGGGAGAGCTGGGGGCTCAGTCTGGGGGGGGGATGGGTAGGAGAGAGCAGGCTAGTTCAACAAGAGCACACGCGCACACACACACACACACACCATACTGTCACACAGAATGTTTTTAACCTGTTACACTTGTGGGAATTGGCCTTCATGGATAGGGCCAACTTGAAATGTTTCTTACAGAATAAATATAAAATGCATAACCACTGTAGCAATTGAAAGGGAACAGTTTGGAGATAATGGGGAAATGATTAGACTGAAGCTGAGGACAACAGTTCACCATGACCAGACTGAAGCTGAGGACAACAGTTCACCATGACCAGACTGAAGCTGAGGACAACAGTTCACCATGACCAGACTGAAGCGGAGGACAACAGTTCACCATGACCAGACTGAAGCTGAGGACAACAGTTCACCATGACCAGACTGAAGCTGAGGACAACAGTTCACCATGACCAGACTGAAGCTGAGGACAACAGTTCACCATGACCAGACTGAAGCGGAGGACAACAGTTCACCATGACCAGACTGAAGCTGAGGACAACAGTTCACCATGACCAGACTGAAGCGGAGGACAACAGTTCACCATGACCAGACTGAATCCAAACACTTGGCTTTATATGCATTTTACATTTACTGTTCTTTTCACTGCATTTGTTGACAACAAAAACTGAAAATACTCTGGATACATTCAGTAACATAAGAATATTCCTGGAAAACATGGGGTAGGTGCAACATAAGAGAAAAAAAAATGACACGGGTTTCAATGAGGACTAACTGGAGTCTCCAAGTGGAGAGACCTCTCCAGAGGGTGAACAGTAACTATACGGTGTTGTTTAGAGCTCTCCTAGCTGTGCCGTTGAGGAACTTGATCAAGCACACTTGTAGTTGATTTGTTTGGAACACAACCCTGCAGTTACACAATTACTGTTGATGTTCGCACAATCCAAAAACGGTCCATTATAAATTGCAATTTGGGTCAGGTGGGCATCATGTGAAAGCTTGTTCCATTGCCAACATGACTAGTTCAAAATACGTCCAGTCATCTTCATTTACAGCGTTTCCCCTCACCAAGACAAAACATTTGCAAAAGTTGCCTAATTAGTGGGAGGGATGGGGGCAGCTTGTTTCTGCACGTGGTGCTGAAGTTCAGAACATCTGTCAGTCAAACCCCACACAGAGCTGGGAAGCAGACTGAGCTCTGACCTCATGTATATCAGGTCACTGTACAGCCACTAAGTTCCAGTTTAGGTGCTTACTGGAGCACAAATCTACCATTTTCAACCCGTTTATGGGTACGAGAGCAAAGGGTTAAAACTTTCCATTTCCAATGTACAACAGAGACACCATACACTGAGTGGACAAAAAAACAAACATTGTCTACCTGTGGTAGACAGTATCAGTATGATAGAGGTTAGTGTCAGAACAGACCTGTGGTAGGTAGCAGTATGATGAGGTTAGTGTCAGACTGACCTGTGGTAGACAGTATCAGTATGATGAGGCTAGTGTCAGACTGACCTGTGGTAGACAGTATGAGTATGATGAGGTTAGTGTCAGACTGACCTGTGGTAGACAGTATCAGTATGATGAGACTGACCTGTGGTAGACAGTATCAGTATGATGAGGCCAGTGTCAGACTGACCTGTGGTAGACAGTATCAGTATGATGAGACTGACCTGTGGTAGACAGTATCAGTATGATGAGGCCAGTGTCAGACTGACCTGTGGTAGACAGTATCAGTATGATGAGGCCAGTGTCGGACTGACCGGTAAACTAAAGTATAGTATGATGAGTTGCCAGTGTCAGACTGACCTGTGGTAGACAGTATCAGATGATGAGGCCAGTGTCGACTGACCTGTGGTAGACAGTATCAGTATGATGAGGCCAGTGTCAGACTGACCTGTGGTAGACAGTATCAGTATGATGAGGCCAGTGTCAGACTGACCTGTGGTAGACAGTATCAGTATGATGAGGCCAGTGTCAGACTGACCTGTGGTAGACAGTATCAGTATGATGAGGTTAGTGTCAGACTGACCTGTGGTAGACAGTATCAGTATGATGAGACTGACCTGTGGTAGACAGTATCAGTATGATGAGGTTAGTGTCAGACTGACCTGTGGTAGACAGTATCAGTATGATGAGGTCCATAGTGTCAGACTGACCTGTGGTGACAGTATCAGTATGATGAGGGTTAGTGGTCAGACTGACCTGTGGTAGACAGTATCAGTCATCTACACCAGGACCGGGCTCTGTCCGACAGCACAGCCATCAGAGTCTGTACACTGACAGACAGAAGGAGAGAGAGAGACAGAGAAATCGGCAGTGTATGTTGTAGATGAGTGTTAATACAACAGGGACCTCTTCCGTACAGGACTACTAGGAGGCCATTGGTTTCAGAGCTGAAATGTTGATTGAAAATGTGAAGTTTTTTTATATGAATTACTATCAACTATTAGTGTCACCTACGTTTCACTAATTCAAACAGTTAACTAAACAGTATGCAGGATAAAAGGTCACTCACAATAAATCAAATCAAACAACCGTTAAACCAACTCACGCAGTCCACCAGCATCTTGCCCAGCTCCTTGGCGCCTACAAAGCTCTTAGCCAGTTCCAGAGGGTTGGAGGGTCTGAACACGTCTACAGAGTTCACCACTACCTGGGGAGGCTTACCTGTCCCAATAAATATGACATATTACACATCCATATGATAATATACCAATAAAGCTCATACCTGTCCCAATAAATATGACATATTACACATCCATATGACAATATACCAATAAATCTCTTACCTGTCCCAATAAATGACATATTACCATCCATATGATTTCTACATATTATAATATACCAATATAAATCTCTTACCTGTCCCTATAAATATGACATATTACACATCCATATGATTCCTACATATTAGAATATACCAATATAAAGCACTTACCTGTCCCTATAAATATGACATATTACCATCCATATGATTTCTACATATTATAATATACCAATATAAAGCTCTTACCTGTCCCAATAAATATGACATATTACCATCCATATGATTCCTACATATTATAATATACCAATATAAAGCTCTTACCTGTCCCTAAAGAAACCACCACACCTAGACGCTGCACCTCTGAGCCACGCCCCTACATTCAAAATAAACAGAGAGAGAGAGAGACAGAGATGTTAAACAGACGAGTCAGTACAAAAGGAACATTTCAGATGAAACTTCTTAGAGTCACACCTCTGCTTTCAGGGATTTGTTGTATTGGTGGATCTCAGTCATGGCATCCAGTGTCGGGTTGTTGACCAGCAACCCTCCGTCCAGAAACCGGCCCATTGGTCGAAGTAGGTGGGGCAGCACTGGAACGGCGGCTTCTCCACACGACCTGCTCTGAGTAGGCCGAGAGGGTTGGGGCTAAGCATCGAAATCAACCAATCAATCAGACACAATCATGATTGATGATGAGAAAAGTTAGAATTGGTGAGAGTGTGAGAGACAGATTCAACACAACACTCTTTCACTGTGACCCTTTCACCCGGTCACCTCACTCACGAGAACAAGGCACTCTCTCACACACACATAATAACAGTCGGGACAGACAGAGACCACACAACAATATAACAAGTAACACACAACACAGACAACACACACACACAGAGACTATAAACAACACAGAGACACAAACACACACACACACTAGTCTGTGTCACTTCCTAATGTTTAGAGGTTCCTGAGTGTATCCAACTATCAACACATCCCTCATCCTCCCATCCTTGGAACAACAACACACACACTCATACCACCACCAGGATGTGGAAACACAGCTGGCCCTGAACACAGTCTCCAAACAACACCGACACTCAGACCGCCAGGGGCGATCATTATCCATCAAATGTATTGATAAAAGCCCTTATCAGCAGATGTCTATAACGTGCTTATACAGAAACCCAGCCTCGAAACCCCAAACACCAAGCAATGCAGGTGTAAAGAAGACGGTGGCTAGGAAAAACTCCCTAGGCCAAAACCGAGGAAGAAACCTAGAGAGGAACCAGGCGCTATGAGGGGTGGCCGGTCCTCTTCTGGCATGTGCCGGGTGGAGATTAGAAGAGTATATGGACATTATCATCACACACACACACTGAAGTGCAACACGAACACAGCCCCGACTCTAAGTTACCTTGGTATGGTGAGGGGGAAGGAAGGTGGCTGTGGCAGCGTAGGGGCCTTCTCTGGGCAGGGAGGTGGCAGAGTTCGAAGAGATGGAGAAGCTTCTCCTGGATGTTCTTTGTCTGCCATTACACTGATTACCTCACCGGGAGAGGTACAGAGAGACACACAGCAGAGACACAGACAACATAGAGAGAGGTGGATACTTCAGGATGAGAGAAAACATGTATATAGCCAATGAATATACAATTGAAGCCTAATGAAAGTGTTAGTATTACAGCAACCTGAATTGACCAATCAAAGACAAAGCCAAAGTGTTTCCATGGTTACCTGGGGTGCCGTACATCTGTCATCATGGTGTTCTCTCCCAAATGCCTCTCTTAGAAAGTCCTCCAGAGGGGCCGACTCGTAGGGTCGCGCGACCCCTTGAACACCTTGCTCCTTCAGACGGGAAGTAGAGGTGAATCGCAGTGATACTCCATCCTTACCTGGAGAGAGAGAGAGAGAAGAGAGCAAGGAGAGAGAGATTTACTCCATATCCTTAACTGGAGAGAGGGAGAGATTTCCTCCAGATCCTTACTGCGAGAGAGAGAAGAGAGAGAGAGGAGAGAGCAAGGGAGAGAGAGATTTCCTCCCTGTATCCTTAGCCTGGAGAGAGAGAGAGGAAGAGCGGGAGAGAGAGAGATTTAATCCATATCCTTACCTGGAAAGGTACTGAATACTGCATCTTCACAAACAAACACTTTCAATGTTGAAAGGTTCTACGGTTCAAGGCTCCTCTTTAAGAAGTTAAACTATGTATGAGAAAACAATCCATTAAAAATATTGAGGACCATATCAACTATATAAAATCATCATACATAACAATATTAGTTTCTCTGCACAGACACTCAGGCTAAACACACAGCAACAGCTCACCATGGATGATAGCCAGGGCCAGTATGCCCCAAAGTGGTCCCGAGAAACCCAATCAAAGAGTTCCTTGACGGGGCCTGCCTCTTTCTCCAGGAAGTGGCTTAAAACGGGATCAGAACCAAGCCTTTAATGCCCCCTCCATCCAGACACAGCAGTCTGTCTATCCTACAGAGAGAGGAGGCCATTAGAGTGACTCTTACAGCAGTCTGTCTATCCTAGGGAGAGGAGGCCACATTAGGAGTGACTCTTACATAGCAGTCTGTCTATCCTAGAGGAGGAGGGAAATTAGAGTGACTCTTAATAGCAGATGTCTATCCTACAGAGAGAGAGGGAGGCCAATAGAGTGACTCTTACATAGCAGTCTGTCTATCCTAGAGAGAGAGGAGGCCATTAGAGTACTCTTACAAGCAGTCTGTCTATCCTAGGAGAGAGGAGGCCATTAGAGAGTGACTCCAGTATAGCAGTCTGTCTATCCTAGAGGAGAGGAGGGAAATTAGAGTGACTCTTAATAGCAAGCAGTATGTCTATCCAAGAAGAGTAGAGGAGGCCATTAGAGTGACTCTTACATAGAAGTCTGTCTAGTCCTAGAGGAGAGGGAGGCCATTAGAGTGACTCTTACATGCAGTCTGTCTATCCTAGAGAGAGGAGGCCATTAGAGTGACTCTCACACCTAGTAGTCTGTCTATCCTAGGAGAGGCGGCCATTAGAGTGACTACTTACATAGCAAACTGTTCTATCCCTAGAGAGAGGGGAGGCCAATAGAGTGACTCTTACACAGTAGGAGAGAGGAACAAGCCATTCAGACATTATATAAAGTCATTTGTCTATATTGGCCCACTTGACTATTCATTCAAATGGATGATAATAAAATCAACCAACCAACGAATCACACAAGATCATAAAGGCAGTAATTTGAATGAAGAAAAAAAACTGAATAAATTCTAAATAACCAAAACTAAAAAAATACACAGAAACGCACTTCCTGAAGCTTCCTGCTTTGAACCCGTCCACTTCCTCCCGGCCCACTATCGCTCCCACCGCCGCCGTAACGTGCATGATGTCCTCGAACCCTATCGGCTAATCATAGACAAGGACCCCAGAGTTTAAACCAATAGGAGCGCAGAGTGGAATGGAAGAGGGACGAGAGAAGGGGATGAGCCTGGGGGAAAAGGGAGTGAGAGAAGTGGGAAGAAGTACCAGCATAATTCAAAATGCAGGGAGAGAAGAGAGGGATGAATACAAACATGGAGGGATAGCAGAGGGAAGGATGAATTGAAAACAAAGCAGATTAATGTTCGAAGGGATTGACAAAAAGAAAAAGGGAGAAAAAAGAAAGAAAAGTAGGAAAGCCTTTTCAAATGGAAGGAGAAAGTCTTCAAAAGGAGAAGACCATAAGGTAAGGAGGATCACGATGCCGGAGAGAGGGATAGAGGGAGACTTCAGTAACGAAAAGAGAGAAAACAAAAAGAAGGGATGAAAGAAAGGAAAAAACACCATCAAATAAAGGAGGGGTCAGAGAAGAGGGATGGAGGGAGGTTCTGGGGTATTGGTGGTCAGAGCAGAGGGAGGGAGGGAGGTTCTGGGGTATTGGGGGTCAGAGCAGAGGGAGGTAGGTTCTGGGGTATTGGGGTTGGGGGGTCAGGAAGGAGAAGAGAGAGAGGTAGGCTCTGGGGTATTGTAATGGGAGAAGAGAGAGAGGGAGGGAGAATTCTGGGGTATTGGGGTTGGGGGTCAGAGTAAGAGTGTGGAGGGAGGTTCCAAATGGGGTATTGGGGGGTCAGAGAAGAGAGAGGGAGGGAGGTTCTGGGGTATTGGGGGGTGAGGAAGAGAGAGGGAGGGGAGGTTCTGGGGTATTGGGGGTCGAGAAGAGAGAGGAGGGAGGGTTCTGGGGTATTGGGGTTGGGGTCCAGCGGGTGAAAAGATAAAATGGTATCAGGGCCTAGTATTCATAAAGCATCTCAGAGCAGAGTGCTGATCTAAGATCAGATGCCCTCTATCAAACTCATTATGATGGGAATGGCAAAAAACTGATCCTAGCACTCCTACTCTGAGATGCTGGATGTTAAGGCGACCCCAGGAGAGAAGGGTCAAAAAGAGACATTTGGGGGATTGAGGATGGGGGGCTTTACCTAGGCCTGGTGACAGGAACAGCCTTCTTCTTGGGGGGGGGTGAAATGGAGAGGGGGAGGAGGTGGGGCACAACGCTGCACCCCCACACTCACAGGCATGTCCAGTAGCACCTTTCTGTTGGAGCCTTCAGTCAATCAACACACCAAGCCACGGGGTTAGAGATATGCACACACAATGACACGAGAGGGAGAGCGAGCGAGAGAGAAGGGAGCGAGAGAGAATGAGAGAGAGAATGAGAGAGAGAATGAGAGAGAGAATGAGAGAGAGAGAATGAGAGAGACAGAGAGTAAAAGAGTAGGTTGGGAGAGAGTGGGAAGAGAGAGAGCGAAAGAAAGAGTAGGTCAGGAGAGAGAGAGTGGGAAGAGAGAGAGCAAAATGAACTGAAGAACTTTAACAAAGCATGCATTCAATTTCACAAACAGTCAGTTACAGAGAGAAAAAAGAGATTGCTGAGAGAGAGGGAGGAGTAGTAAAAAAGATCATACAGGCATTCACACATGACACACAAACAATCACACACGCCGATTTGGACAACACGCATGGTTTCCATAGAAAGACATAGATAACATGTCTTCTTTTGTATTTAGATATTGTCAAGCGAGTTAGTCAATCAATAACAACTCTATAAATGATAACCATGAAACCACAACAGAGGGGTTGATTGACATGGACAACTCCAAAAATACAGGAAATTAACACCAGGCAAACAGATTTGATGACGTAGCTAGCTTTCATACGGACCTGCTAGCTAAAAAATCCCCTCGTTGCTCACGTTAGTTAGCTTGTTTCAACTCTGACTTGCAAGCTGAACGTTAGCTAGCTAGCATTCGAGGACTGACAGTTCTCATGAACGTTTATTGTGTGTAATGATACAAACAAATGAAGAATCAAAACTATGTTGGTAATTTGTCTCATGTCTCAACTACCGCAGTATGCTACTGATTGTCCGTAAAGTTAGCTAAGAGCAATGTTCAGGCCAAGCTAAACGTGAAAGATCCAATGATTAGCTTTCATTAGCTAGCTGACATTAGTTATATTAATGCTATAACTACTGATAATGTGTTTTGAACATTATATAACTCTTTGATGTATATACAATGAAGCAAGCTCTTCAGCAAGCTAAGCTTTTTTAGCTATAATATTCAGCTACCTTAGCTTTACAAACGTTAGCTTAGCTAACAACCCGTCTCGCTGCTGGCTTCCTAAGTGGACAGGGTTGACAAATCAGAATGTTGGTGGAAAAAACTGGAAATAGTAATGCCCAGAAAGTCCCCGCGAATTTGACCCACCCCCGAGAGAAAGGCCTGTGATCATTTCATGGCACATTTCAAACAGCTGATTAATCATGAATCGAGCAATGAGCAGAGTTCACATGATCAATGAACACATACTGTAGTTAATGTTATATGAATGTTCATCACAGCTCATAAGATATGCAGCTATATCATCTAACAATAACACATGCTTCTGAATTCCATTAATATCCACGTCAACGTTAGATTGTTAAGTTGTGTTAGGATTCATTCATATGTGCTGGCTACTGACGTCACCGTTTTATAAAGGCACCAAGAAACTATACTCCTCTAATTTTCTCTATTAATTCATCCACCCATTCATTCTTTCGTTCCCTTCCCACATCTCCCCCCTTACTTTTATAATGCGATGCTTTGAGTCCGGGTGTCTCGCACCCTCCCCCATCCTCCTTTCCCTCCCTCTGCTCTTTCTTCCCTCTCACCTTTACTGAGTGCGTGCTGCTGACCAATCCGGGAGTCTCTCCCAGGCTGTCATGTATCTCCACGTCGGCTCCAAACACGATCAGAGCTTGTGATCAGTTCCATGTGGTCCCATCTGAGGCAGTGAAACAGCAGGGGTCAGAGAGTGAAGTCACGAGGAGGGGGTCATAGAGGTGAAAACAAGGGGTCATGAACGGGGAAGGGACTATGGTGTCCAAATTCAACCCTAGACCATACCCCTAATCATTCCCGTCTCCAACCCCAGAACCGTACTCATAATCATTCCGGATATCCATCCTGCCCTGCCATCTAAAGTCTTCGAAAGTGCAAGTCATGTCAGATCACTGACCATTTCGAATCCCACTGTACCTTTCCGCTGTGCAATCCGGTTTACAGCTGGTCACGGGTGCACCTCGGCCACGCTCAAGATACTAAACGATATCATAACCAGCGTCAAGTAAAAAGACAGTACTGTGCAGCTGTCTTCATCGACCTGGCCAAGGCTTTCAACTCTGTCAATCAACGTGATTCTTATCGGCAGACTCAATAGCCTTGGTTTCTCAAATGACACTGCCTCGCCTTGGTTCACCAACTACTTCTCTGATAGAGTTCAGGGTGTCAAATCGGGAGGGCCTATTGTCCGGACCTCTGGCAGTCTCTTGGTGGGGGTACCACAGGGTTCAATTCTGCCGACTCTTTTCTTCTGTATATATCATTGATGTCGCTGCCATGGGTGACTACTCTGATCCACCTCGCGCAGACGCACACCGATTCTGTAACCATCTGGCCCTCCCTTGGGAACCAGGTGTTAACCTTTAAACTCAAACGAAGCTTCAATGCCACAACCTCCCCGGCGGGTCTCCAACTGCTTTTAAATGCAAGTAAAACTAAATGGTTGCTCTTCTAACGGATCGCTGAACCAGCACCTGCCCACCTGTCAGCATCACTACTCTGGACGGTTCGTGACTTGTAGAATATGTGGACAAATCACAAATACCCGGTCTGGTAGAATATGAAAACTCTCCTTCCAGACTCGACAACATCTCCAATCCAAAATGAAATCTGAGAATCGGCTTCCTAGTTTCAAAGCAACAAAGCATCCTTCATATTGCTCTGATTGGCTGGCTCGCTTCATACTTCTACGCCAAACCCACTGGGTCGAAGTCATCTACAAGTCTCTGCTAGGTAAAGCCCTGGCCTTATCTCAGCCTCAGCGGTCACCAAGCAGCACCTAACCGTGAAATGGCACCCAGCAGGTATATCTCACTGGTCACCCCTTGAAGCCAATTCTTTCTTTATCGCCGTTTCTTCCAGTTCCCTGCTGCCCGCCAATGACTGGAACGAACGCAAAAATCACTGGGAAGCTGGAGACACATTCTCCCTCACTGGCTTTAAGCACCAGCTGTCAGAGCAGCTCACAGATCACTGAGCACCTGTACATAGCTCATCTGAATAGCCATCCAACTGCCTCATCCCCATACTGTATTTATTTATTTATTTAGTTGCTCTTTGCAACCCAGTAGCTCTACTTGCACATTCATCTTCTCCAACTTCCAATGTGTTATAATTGCTATGGTATTGTAATTATATCACACCATGGCCTATTTATTACCTTACCTGCCTTATCCATACCTCATTTACACACACGTATATAGATTTTTTGCTGTACATTAGACTGTATGTTTGTTTATTTCCAGTGTAACTCTGTGTTGTTGTATGTGTCGAACCGCTTGGCTTTATCTTGGCCTATGGTCGAAGTTGTAAATGAGAACTTGTTCTCAACTACCGTTAATAGCAATAGGTGAAATAAAAAAATAAACAAATTTAAAATCATTTTGTCATATTGTTGAGGGGATTCATATGTTTGAGATAAAGGAGGAAGGTTAACGAAGCATAAACTCCACTGGAGTGAACAAACCCCTCACTTCATAGCCAGGCATGGAGCCATACTCTGTTACACACACAACTCCCTACCTTCATCAAGAGCAAGTGTTTCCACCCTAGATAACACACACACACACACACCCCCTCCCTACCTTCTAATAGCCAGAGCAGGGCCGTGTTTCCCCTCTGTGACACACTACCACACACACACACACACTTATAGCCAGGTGAGGCAGGGCTGTGTTTCCCTCTGCATGACACTAACACACACTTCATAGCCAGAGCAGGGAGTGTTTCGCCTCTGTGTGACAAACACATAGATTAACAACACCACAACACCCTACCTTCCTTCATAGCCAGAGGCAGGGCCGTGTTTCCCCTCTGTGACACACACACACACACACACACACACACACACACACACACACACACACACACACACACACACACACACACACACACTTCATAGCCAGAGGCAGGGGCTGTGTTTCCCTCTGTGAAAAAACACACACTTTCATAGCCAGAGGCAGGGGAGTGTTTCCCCTCTGTGTAAAACTATGGACACACACACACAATACACCCTACCTTCCTTCATAGCCAGAGGCAGAAACGTGTTTCCCCTCTGACACACACACACACCCTACTCTACCTTCATACAGATGCAGGGCTGTGTTCCCATCCTGACCCTTGAGGGTTGGGTTCCGACCGTGTGTGAGCAGCACCATCGAAGCATCGAAGCGCCCCCCTCTTGGGTCAGGACCATTGCAGTGCACTCCTCCCTGTCTGTACTGAGGTAGTTCGCCAAGAAACCTCGCCAGCAAGCGTCTTTGCCACACATCTGGGGGGTTGTTTGGAAGGAAAGCATGTATAGCACTTAGCCAGTGTTTTAACACAGACTTAGAATTAATATCTGTTTGACCATAACCTTGATACATAGAAAACAAGTGAGGGTACTTCGGGTTTCTGTAGGTTTAACTAGCAACAGTAGGAAACATGTTGTCCCCTACAGAATGATAGCAAATGCCCCCTTGGCCCAATCAGTGTAGTTTTGTCACATGTTGGACTCTGCCACCCGAGATGCATTCACCTACGTTCTGTTTCTCACGAGGAGAAGAACATAACAGCACGTAAAGTGTCATGACTGGAGCTCTAACGGGACAGGAGGAAATACTTGTTCAAAGTTCCTCAGATCCAGCTGATTAATATATACATTGCCCCCTTTGGGCCAATCAGTGAGTTTCAAGAAAATGCCGGATCTCTATGGCAAGACGCATATTCACCCAGAAAGTTTGGTTAAAAATGTAAAATAAATCAGGCGGAAAAGGTTCTGAGATATCGCAAGTAGGTGACTAACAGTACGTACCAGGGTTTCCGTTAGAAAGACGCCCGGACAACATGACCGGCAAGATTTTAATTTACCGATATTGAGAGATTTACGGACCCATTTTGCATGTGTAACCCAGGCGTCCACCCACAATGCTCAGAATGACAGAAATCGCATTTAGATTATGGTAATTCATCTTAATACGGCAACTCCTCCTGTAATAAGCAGCCAATACAACGTCATTTGACAAAATGCAATTTGTGGAAAACAGGAAGAGTTTCTAATATGACTAGGATTGTGGCTTTGGCTTCTGGACAACGAAAGAACATCGGAAACCAATAGAACAGGAGAGAAATGCAGGTTTCAATGGGGAAGACTTTATAAAATAACTGCTTCCATGTTTGTATGGTGGGATGTTGACGAGGCTACTTTGAAGCAAGGTAAGACATGCCTCATAATATGAAGTAAAACTTTCAGGTTTCAAACTATTAAGTATACGTTTTCAAAATGCATACTGCTTCCAGCTGACGTTGTAAAGTGGTGGGTGACACGCTGATAGCCTCCCTACCGTGTTTTATGCACTAGAACGCCGATTGGGTGGCGTGTTTCAATTACCAGTTGAGAAATAAAAATAGTAGCAATTCTTTTCACAAAATTAGGCAAATTAAACTATAGACGGACAATTTGGCAAGCAAAACATTTATCGTTTTTCATCGGCCAAGTCGGTAAATGGAAACCCTGGCCCAAGCATGTAAGTAGAGTGCGAACGAGATAGGAAACAGATCCAAAAGTTCCTCGATTTTATCATGGAGGGCAATTAAAATATTTTATCACAATTCATTTTCGGGTGAAAAAAGTGTAATTGTAAAGTGTTCCCTCTACCTCTGCAGTCTTGCACCAGTGTAGAGGTTCCTCCATAGGCGGCATCTTCTACCTGTAGCTGACCTGGGTCTGCATCAGGTTCAACTTCAGCACAACTAGAGAGGGAGAGAGGGAGCGAGAGAGGAGGTGAGGAGCGAGAGGAGGGTGAGGGAGCGAGAGAGGGAGGGTGAGGGCGAGAAGGAGGTGAGGAGCGAGAGAGGAGGGTGAGGCGAGAGAGAGAAAGGTAGAAAGAAGAGAAATTGTAAACAATGTAGTGGAATCTTGTTTGACCTATCCAGCACCTTCACATCTGCAAAAACTGTGAGGAAGACAGGAGCTAGGGGGTAGATTTGGGACACGGCAATCTCCTCTCACCACTCTACCACCAATCATGTTCTCCATTCTCCCTTACAGTGAGGGAAAAAGTATTTGATCCCCTGCTGATTTTGTGCGTTTGCCCACTGATAAAGAAATAATCCAGTCTACTAATTTTAATGGTAGGTTTATTTGAACAGTGAGAGACAAGAATAACAACAAAAAAATCCTGAAAAAGCATGTTAAAAATGTTACTCATCCGATTTGCATTTTAAATGAGGGAAATAAGTATTTGAGAAGCCCCCTCTCAATCAGAAAGATTTCTGGCTCCCAGGTGTCTTTTATACAGGTGAGCTGAGATTAGGAGCACACTCTTAGGGAGTGCTCCTAATCTCAGCTTTATTACCTGTATAAAAACTACCACAATCCACAAAAACAATCAATCACATTCCGACTCTCCCACCATGGCCAAGACCAAAGAGCTCTGCAAGGATATCAGGGACAAGATTGTAGAGCCACACGAGGCTGGAATGGGCTACAAGACCATTAATAAGCAGCTTGGTGAGAAGGTGACAACAGTTGGTGTGATTGACCATAAAATGGAAGAAACACAAAAGAACTGTCAATCTCCTCGGCCTGGGGCTCCATGCAAGATCTCACCTCGTGGAGTTGCAATGATCATGAAAACGGTGAGGAATCAGCCCAGAACTACAGGGGGAGGATCTTGTCAATGATCTCAAGGCAGCTGGGACCATAGTCACCAAAGAAAACAATTGAGCGCAGCACCTCGCCGTGAAGGACTGAGAAATCCTGCCAATTGCCCGCAAGGTCCCCCTGCTCAAGAAAGCACATATACATGCCCGTCTGAAGTTTGCCAATGAACATCTGAATGATTCAGAGGACAACTGGGTGAGAGTGTTGTGGTCAGATGAGACCAAAATGGAGCTCTTTGGCATCAACTCAACTCAACGTGTTTGGAGAATGCACCTATGACCCCAAGAACACCATCCCCACCGTCAAACATGGGTGGAAACATTATGCTTTGGGGTGTTTATCTGCTAAGGGGACAGGACAACTTCACCGCATCAAAGGGGCCCGATGGACGGGGCCATGTACCGTCAAATCTTTGGTGAGAACCTCCTTCCCTCAGCCAGGGCATTGAAAATGGAGTGCAGTGGATGGGTATTCCAACATGACAATGACCCAAAACACATGGCCAAGGCAACAAAGGAGTGGCTCAAGAAGAAGCACATTAAGGTCCTGGAGTGGACTAGCCAGTCTCCAGACCTTAATCCCATTGAAAAATCTGTGGAGGCTGAAGGTTTGAGTTGCCAAACGTCAGCCTCGAAACCTTAATGACTTGGAGATCAAAGAGGTAGGACAAAAATCCCTCCTGAGATATTGTACAAACCTGGTGGCCAACTACAAGAAACATCTGACCTCTGATTGCCAACAAGGGGTTTGCCACCAATTGCTAAATCATGTTTTGCAGAGGTCAAATGCCTTTCCCTCGTTAAAATGCAAATCATTATCTTTTATTTTTGACATGCGTTTTTCTTTAAATTTTGTTGTTATTCTGTCTCACTGTTCAAATAAACCTACCATTAAAGTATGGGCTGATCATTTCTTTGTCGAGGTGGGCAAGCGTGAATCGGCGGGGATCATTCTTTTCCCTCACTGTAGCTAATGGAAGAGCCAATCAACATTCATCACCATTTCCTCTTCGCCAATCAGTGCTCTCACCCCTTCTCACTGCCACTTCATGGCGGCGTGGATTGAGTAGCCACTGCCCCGATGATGTGCTGTGAGCTCCTCCCCCAGGAGCGTTCCATGACCTCTACCCTCCCGAGCGACAAGAAACATGGAGGCGTCTCCCCGCCCCATTCAGCTCATTCACCCCCGCACACATCCTACTGCACAGCGCCTAGAGGAGGGAGAAACCAAAAGCAGACATTTTAATAGGGACCTTGCGTTCATTGACATTTTAATTGCAATGTATACATTTCTGATGAAGGCCATCTGTATATGGTTTTAAACTTAAAAAAGCAAATAAAACATCACGTTTAACTGCGAGTGAGATCGTGACTATTCCCTCCAAATGTGTTCTGAAACCCTGAAAATCCATTCAAAAAGGACAGAAGGAAGGAACAGCAGAAGTACTGCAGCAGTCTTGTAGCTGATCTGAATACAGAGAACAGACAGCGTTGTGTACTAAGCAATATAGAGGTGACCCAGGAGTCCTCAGTCTGACCTGCATAATGACAACCGGGTCCTGTCCCTGTCCTGACAGTTCTGGGCCCCGGCCGCAGCAGAGTAATATCTGGGATACACGGATCGGAGGCGCAGAGCGCTAGTACTTCAACACGTACACTGCAAAGCAGGGTTGCATTCAATAGCAATCAAACAGAAGAAGAAAACAGGCCAAAACAAGGAGGGACCTAGGTGAATTTGTCCAACGAGAAACTCTCTTTTGCTACAGTGTGGACTAATGAGTACCCCACATACTGCACTAAAAGGGCAAGCACAGCCCTGCTGCCTTGCATACAGTGAGTCCAATGTCCCCTTTCTGAGACTGGCTACCTGTAGGCTAGCCCCACCACCCGGAGCCCCCACCCGCTGCCTGGTTTATATTGGCGATATTAACCTGACGTAGAAGATGGGAACATCTGAATTAGCAAGATTAAGTTTAAATAACTATATCCGAATAATAAGTTAACTCGTTGCCTGTTTAAATGTTATTTGCCATGCTAAAGTTGCAAACAGATGTTATTCTGTTTGGCAGCACGGTACATGGGCGTCTTACACTGGTATGCCAAGCATTAGAACATAACACCTACCAATATTGAATTGCACCCCCATTGACACAAACTAGTCTGCCCTGGCTTCTTATACAGTTAAAAATCAGTTAAATATGTTGTCTGGCCCATTCACCCTCTGAATGGTACACATACACAATCCATGTCTCAATTGTCTCAAGGCTTAAAAATCATTGTTTAGCCGGTCTCCTCCCCTTCATCTACACTGATTGAAGTGGATTTAACAAGTGACATCAATAAAGGATCATAGCTTTCTCCTGGTCAGTCTATGTCATGGAAAGAGCAGCTATGTCATGGAAAGAGCAGCTATGTCATGGAAAGAGCAGCTATGTCATGGAAAGAGCAGCTATGTCATGGAAAGAGCAGCTTTTCTTCATGTTTTGGATACTCACTGTGGACGTGTTTAACTAGTAAACAAACAAGAATTTCACCAACTGGGGACATTTTGTTAGTCCCCATGAGGTCAAATGCTAATCTAGAGTGTTTAGGGTTAAGGTTAGACTAAGTGTTAGAATTACGTTAAGGGTTAGGGTTACGGTTAGGGTAAGAGTACAGGTTAGGTTTAGGGTTACATTGGATTTTGAGTGGGACTGAATTGTGTGTCCCCACAAGATTAGCTGTACACTACTCTCTCTGTGTGTGTGTGTGTGTGTGTGTGTGTGTGTGTGTGTGTGTGTGTGTCACACCTGTATAATAGTAGCCGAGTCACTAGCCAAGCAGCACAATGCATTGAGCGTCTCCGCCCGTTCTTGTCTTTGATGTCGGTGCGAGCCTGGCACTCCTCCAGCAGCTCTGTGACACATGCCACTTCCCAGCTCACACGCCAGGTGAAGTCTGACCAACAACGTCCCTGGCATTTATCTGGCTGCAGAGGGTGAGGAGTGCTGAAGTATCAATATGATTAGGGAGAGAGGAGAGAAGGGAGGAGACCATCGCTCATTTTAAAATCAACATATTCCCTATTGCTTAAGCCACAATATCGGTTAACCCAGAGCTAAGTCTCATGTAGGGTGGTCAGCTACTCGATTAAGTTCTGAGTCCATATGTGTTAAGAGATGAAGAGATGCTAGAACGAGAGCCCCACCTGCCTTCTCTCTGCAGGTTACGGGCTGAATGTCCCATCCCCTTCTGAAATCTGGAAATGCTAAACACCTGTTAAATCGTGATTTGTCCAATAACCAGTAGCCCGAAAACCTAAACACCAGAACTACTGCTGCTTGTTGTTTCACCTATCACATTCCTTCCTGACAGATTCTACAGTAGCAGTTCTGTTGGCACTTGAATCTGTCAGAAGTTACTCACGCCCTAATAACTTTACAGTAGCAACTCTTTGGTAATAACATGCTTATAACCACTCATTACATGCTTATAGCCAGACTCTATAACCTCACCTCTGGACGTGGTTGTGCTTCCAGGCATTCCCTCAGGCCCGTATCACACGAGCGTGTGGGCGGAGCTCCAGTCGAAAGTGACTACGGAGGCAGTCTACTATTGGCTGGTTACTTGCCTCTGGCTTTGGGAGGAGGTCGTAGAGGGACGAAGCGAGGGCGTACTGGGAACCAGTTCATGGCGTCCTCCTCGGAGTTGACCTGAAACAACCTAGGAACAGGAAGTGGAGATGTCAGCCAAGGTCAGCTGATCCCTGACCAAGATTGTCCATTATACTGGCAAGATAGTCGTTAACAATGGAAATATATGGCCTCAAAGATGGAATGCAGGTGTTGTGAGGGAGGCGAGATCAGGTGGGACCATTCTGGCCAATGAGAGGGCAGACAAAAGTAGCAAACAAAAGGCCATTGAGGTAGATAGAGGTGACTCATCTTTGTATCAGCGTCATTATAGCTACATCTGTGACAACCTGGGCAGGGCATCTCCATTTTAAAGTACCGTAATTTCCGGACTATAAGCCGCAACTTTTTCCCACGCTTTGAACCTCGTGGCTTAAACAATGACGGCTAATATATGGATTTTCGATTTCAATTTTTTTGAAAGGAGATGACTTCAGTGGTTTCAGTGCACGGAAGATAGTGACCAGTGACCAATGACTTTCTTGGTAGGCTACTGTTTACTGCTAATCTTTTATTTTGTTACAAGCCGTGTTTCCTTAAAACCTGTTAGGGCTAGGGCAGTATTGACACGGCTGGATAAAACATCGATTTAATCTGGTTACTACTCCTGCTTATTAACTAGAATATGCATGGAATTATTGGCTTTGGGTAGAAAACACCTAAAGTTTCTAAAACTGTTTTGAATGGTGTCGGTATTAAATGAGTATAACAGAACTCCTATGGCAGGCCAAAACCTGAGAAGATTTCAAGCAGGAAGTGGCTGTCTGAGAAGTGAGTGTTTATCTTGGCTCTTTTTATTGAAGACTCAGGATCTGTGCAATAACGTGACACTACCTAACGCCTTCCATAGGGTCTCAGAGCCGGGGAAAAGTTGGAACGATATCGAGGAAGGCAGGCTCTGGCTGAAACACTTTATCGCTTTTGCAGCAGTAGCCCCAGAGTACTATGGCTTGGGCGGCGTGCCCGCTTCGACCCGAATACTTTCTTTTCCTTTGTCTAATCTAAGCGCCCAGATACCGGTCAGAATATTATCGGCTTTTACATGAGAAAAATGGCATAAAAATAGATTTTAAACAGGTTGACGTATTAGCTTCGAAGTACGGTAATGGAATATTTAGAATTCTTTTTATCACCGAATTAAGCCATGCTCGTCACCCTTATTTACCCTTTAGGATAGTGTCTAGAAGCCTACGAACAAAACACCGCTGTTTGGATATAACGATGGATTATTTTGGACCAAACCAACATTTGTTATTGAAGTAGAAGTCACCTGAAAGTGCATTCTGCGAAGACAACAAAGTATGTAATTTTTCTTATAGTAAATCTGGCTTTGATGAGTGCTAAACCTGCTGGGTGTCTAAATAGCTAGCCCTGTGATGACGGGCTATCTACTGAGAATATTGCAAAATGTGCTTTCGAACGAAAAGCCATTTTAAAATCGGACTTATGCTCAGTACATAGAGGAGTTCTGTATCTATAATTCTTAAAATAATTGTTATATGCTTTTTGTAGGAACGTTTATCGCCAGGTAATTTGAAGTAAATTCACCGAGTGTTCGGTGGCAGAATGCTAAGATTACATGCTAGTCACATGCTAATGTAAAAAGCTGGTTTTTGATATAAATATGAACTTGATTGAACAAAACATGCATGTATTGTATAACCATAATGTCCTAGGGTTGTCATCTGATGAAGATCATCAAAGGTTAGTGCTACATTTAGCTGTGGTTTTGGGTTTCTGTGACATTATATGCTAGCTTAGAAAAATGGGTGTCCTGATTATTTCTGGCTCGGTACCTCTGCTGACATAATCTAATGTTTTGCTTTACGATTTGCAAAGCTTTTTAAATCGGACAGTTTGGATTAGATTAACGAGAGTCTTATCTTCTAAAAATGGTGTAAAATAGTCATATTTTTCAAAAATTGAAGTAATATCATATCTAAGGTATTTGAATGTATGAATCAACTGTGGCTGTTGAGTAGGTGGGACGGCTTGCCCTCAGAGTTAAAGCCTATTTATTTTTTTGTTACAAGCGGACGTGTTTCGATTCTACAGAAGCCTATGTAAAGTTCATTTGTTTCAATGTGGCGTGTATGGCTTATAGACGTATGTGTGGCTTATTTATGTTTGAAATAATTTTTAAAAATGTATTCAGTGAGTGCGGCATATTCCAGGTGCGCTCAATAGTCCGGAAATTACGGTAGACAATTTTCTTGTCATTTGGCTGATTGCTCCGAACTGATAGGAATCCCCGCAGTTGACTACTTAAAAAGTGGCAAAGAAGCCCTCCAGTGGCAATGTCCATGTTTAAAACAGGTTATATCCATGATGGAGTCCTCTATGACAACAGGCACAACTCCGGCGGGTGGCCGTGTGTGCCGTGCGTCCACTTATATTAGCGCGGTCTAACAGCCTTAGGAAAGTTCTAGTCGATCAAATAAGCCTCTCGTATAATTTAGCATACTCGAGCACTCATTGGGCTCCGTTCAGAGCATTCCTCACTTCCGTGGGCTTATTTTCATGGACAGACTTTGGGCGGAGTAGAAAACTCGTTTCACCTCTTCCTCTCTACATTCAGATGTTCTCTTCTTCCAAAGGTTTCATGACTCACTCCCCCTCAGAAAGCCTACAGACTGGGAAGTAAAAATATAGTGGTGAGGTGCACTTGTCCGGGGAGGGTGAAATCGAACCAGTTCTATCTGTAGAAAAACTTGCATGTGATCTTGTAAATATGTACAAAAATGTTCAATTACAAGCCCTAGTTTAGCCAAGGGAGAAAGCACTGGCCTATATAGGGAAAAGACAGTATCACTTCCTGGCTTTGCCTGATTGGCTGAGCTAATGGTGGGGCTGGATATGCCAAGAGATGAGTCCTGAGTAGATCTCCGTCACATACGAGCCAGGGACCGATACTCGCATGGAACTTAGGCTTACTAGTGTTTTAATAGCCATGCATCTTTCCTACAACGACCAAAGATGTAACATATGTTTCCCAGAACACCACACAAGAGAATGGTCACTAAGTGCATTGTTGGAGCATGTGTCCATACTGTCAGGATCGAAAAGAAAGGGAGTCTGCTCTCGGATCATTTCTCCATTCAAATATTTCCTTAACATTAGAATTATTTCACAATACTGAAACAGATCAGCTCCTAGAGAGATATTACCACCTACAGCTGCAAAATTTGAGGCGGCTTAGCATCAATACTTACCCTATGATAATGCGCATAAAAAAATCAAGATTTGGCACATTATTGGCTCACACATCATTATTCAAATTGAGACAAATTACAGACAGTAGCATACCATATAGCAAAACAAACATGCATGTATGTTCCAACGCACTTGATTAAAATAGGGCTATAGTCTACTGTTCAAACTCAAATCCAGTCCAGTCTCGGTTTTTATCTCTATACTGCACACCCTGCTCAATGCGATTGGCGACCTTCATATTACATGTTCAACACATTTTTTCTGAAGTTATCAGGGAGACGGGATAAACCATGCTTGATTCTATGTCCAGCTGAGATCTTCTGTGTGTTGAAGTGCGGAGGGCAGAAGAAAGCATCTATCAGCACTTAACTGTTCTACGAGTGGCCTAAGGGGCAGGGCGATTGAATTACCAGCGTTTTCCAAGTGCAAAGTTAATAGCGATAGTTTGAACAGCTAAGATGTCTAACACCAATAATAATAATAATAATAATAATAATAATAATAATAATGTTCTAACAATGAACTTTTGCCTTAAAAGATGCTTTTGGGAAACGGGACCTGGTCAGTATATTGATGATCTTCGCTGCCGCAGATTTTTGGAAAGATATACAGTTATGGACAACTGCAAAAGTGTTGCTAAGGCCTCGAAACATTTGCTGCCCTGAATTTAGCACGTGTGAACCACTATGGACAAAGCTCTCCGTGGGAGAAAAGTTTGTAGAGACTACTTTCTGGAGGGACAATGCCATGCTGACTCATGTGAATTCTTAAAGAGATGGTTGGGGCTAAGGCTTAAAAAAAGGTCTTGAGCGATGTTGAATGAGGCCGAAACAAAGAGGGGCTCTAGCAAGCACGTGTGAAAATGGCAAAACAAACAAAAAATATGATACACTGCATCTCTCAACCTCCCTCCTCCTCCCTCCATCCCCTCTCTGTCTCCACCTCCATCCTCCTCTCCCTCCATCCACTCCCCTCCTGTCTCCACCTCCATCCTCCTCTCCCTCCATCCCACTCTCCTCCTGTCTCCACCTCCATCCTCCTCTCCCTCCATCCCACTCTCCTCCTGTCTCCACCTCCATCCTCCTCTCCCTCCATCCCACTCTCCTCCTGTCTCCACCTCCATCCTCCCTCTCCCTCCCATCCCACTCTCCTCCTGTCTCCACCTCCATCCTCTCTCCTGCTCCACCCCCTCCTCCTGTCTCCACCTCCACCCTCCTCTCCCTCCATCCCACTCTCCTCCTGTCTCCACCTCCATCCTCCTCTCCCTCCATCCCACTCTCCTCCTGTCTCCACCTCCACCCTCCTCTCCCTCCATCCCACTCTCCTCCTGTCTCCACCTCCACCCCCTCTCCCTCCATCCCACTCCTCCTGCTCTCCGTCCATCCTCCTCCTCCCTCCATCCCACTCTCCTCCTGTCTCCACCTCCACCCCTCCTCTCCCTCCATCCCCCTCTCCTCCTGTCTCCACCTCCACACCCTCCTCTCCCTCCAGCATCCACTCTCCTCCTGTCTCCACCTCCATCCTCCCTCTCCCTCCATCCCACTCTCCTCTGTCTCCACCTCCACCCTCCTCTCCCTCCATCCTCTCCTCCTGTCTCCACCTCCATCCTCCATCCCACTCTCCTCCTGTCTCCTCCCACCCCTCCTCTCCCTCCATCCCACTCTCCCTCTGCCCCCTCCCTCTCTCCCTCCCATCCCACTCTCCTCCTGTCTCCCACCTCCACCCTCCCTCTCCCTCCATCCCACTCTCCTCCTGTCTCCACCTCCATCCCACTCTCCTCCTGTCTCCCACCTCCATCCTCCTCTCCCTCCCTTCCCTCTCTCCTCCTCCCATCCTCCTCTCCTCTCTCCTCCATCCATCACACTCTCCTCCTGTCTCCACCTCTCCCTCCATCACACTCTCCTCCTGTCTCCACCTCCATCCTCCTCTCCCTCCATCACACTCTCCTCCTGTCTCCACCTCCATCCTCCTCTCCCTCCATCACACTCTCCTGTCTCCACCTCCATCCTCCTCTCCCTCCATCCCAGTTCCTCTCCTCCTGTCCTCTTCCATCCCACTCTCTCTGCCCCCAACCCACCTCGCGACGGTGGCGTGTCAGAGCACTTGAGCAGAGCAGTCCCAACTCTGACAAGGGGTGTTCTTGTACAGCACCATCTCGTCCCTCCTCCTTCAGCTTGACCTCACACCTCCGCTGTAGTCGACAGTGGTACTTCCCTAATAGCCCGGTAGGGGTTGGAGAAGAGGTTGGAGGCGAGGCGGACACAGTCTCCATGACTCCCCTTAGGGAAACTGCATGGCGGTGGCCTGGGTACAGAGGAGGAGAGAGAAAGGACGTTAAGGAAATATCTCGTTTCATTCTTCAACAATACCTCACATTCTCTCTGCTTGCTTCCTTCTCAAAACCATTGGGTAGAAAGTTTGAGGGAGGGTCCTTGGACCTCCTCCTCCAATACGGTTGAGAAGTTGGAGGCTAGAGCGAGGAGATAGGATGCAAGAAATCAGAGTGCAGACAGGATGGTAATCAGCAAGGCTTGCATTGTGTGATTCCACACCGAAAACAGAGCCCAATTCTTCTATGGATTACATTTTTGTGAAAATCCCCAAAATCTTGGTCATCTTGGATTCTAGTTTTTGAGAGGAATCACTCTACTGCAAACAGTGAAGATTTGAATCTGTGTACAGAGGTCATAATTATGTTTACCTGATCTGGTATGTTGAGTACTTCTCTCTGGTCTATCAACAACACTGATGCAATCCAGACTTTTTGGTTCAAATACTATTTGAAATCATTCAAATACTTTAGGCATTCGCGTCAGCGTGTCTGTAGTGCCAACCCCAAATGGGTGGGTTTTACTATCTGGGACTATCTCCCTTGGTTCCATTTCACCAGACAAGCTCAATTGAACACAGGTAAATGAATCAAAATGTATTTAAAATAGTATTTGAACCCAATGACATTTGATCCCACCCACTCCCTTGTGAGACTCCAACCATGTCCCAACTGCATAGCTAAGCAGCATTATGTGCTTTGCTTGACTAAAAACAACAGAGGGGAAGGGGGTGACAATCAAAAACTGAAAGCAAAAGTTTATTTCAAAACTGCCACAGCTTGTGGAGTCAATGTGGAATTGCTTTGCCTTTACTCTAATTCCATTGCAAACATATTGAATGATAAGGCATTGTCTGGCTCCTTATTCAACGTGAACAAGCGGTGCTATTCATGAGTCCTGCCAGTTAAAGGGTATGACTCTCTCAGTCCAGTCTCTGAATCAATTTGGCACACATAACATAGCTAGCTTCGCATAGCTACCCATACAGTCAAGGGCAGAATCGCGATATAGAACTGACACTTCTGACACGAATGTAATGAAACGGCAGGGAGCAGGTTTCGAACCCTCGACCTTCAAGCCCGAACTCCGGCGCGCTATCGACTGTGCCGCAAAAGCATGCTCAAACGGCAGAGTCGATTTCCGCGCTTATAAACCCAGGGTCGTCACACTATATTCTTTCAATTGGAAACAAACGCATTTATGCTAACTCTTGTACGTGGTATGCTTTCATTGTACTCTTATCTACGATAATCGGTTTAGTTTAGGAAGGAGCTCATCATAAACCTTACCTGATTACTGCGACTCCTCTCCACCAGTGACTGACGACTTTTGATGGATCATCAACAACCTGCTGGCGTTCAACCAACCTTGCTGCAAAACATGATTGATGTGAGCTGCACCAATCAGTGAACACGCATTGGAAGGCGTTGTCTGAAAATACACCAATTGTAGAAAATCGTTAATTAGAGGAGGGTACACAGCGCATTGACTGACTGCGTGTTGGACGAAGCTGCCTACCACAGGCTTTTTCTTTCACATATATTGGTTAGTTGAAGGATTTAGAGAGAAAAGGTGGCCTGGATCGTACAGGGCGTCACAGATTGAAGCAGTATTTTTGGTAGACATAATAGAATAGAATATTCTAGTTTATTGTTCTCCAGGTACATTTTCTGCACTTCTCAAATCGAGTTTTATTAGTCACATGTTTCGTAAACAACAGATGTAGACTAACAGTGAAATGGTTACTTATGGAACATTTCCAACAATGCAAAAATAATATAGACAAATAATAGAACATTTGAAAAATAATAACATGAGGAATAAATACACAATGAGTAACGATATCTTGGCTATATACATGGGGTACCAATACCGAGTCAATGTGCTGGGGTACAAGGTAATTGAGGTAGATATGTACATATGGGTAGGGGTAAAGTGACTAGGCAACAGGATAGATAATAAGCAGTAACAGCAGCGTATGTGATCAGTGAGAGTGCAAAAAGGGTCAGTGCCGATAGTCGGGGTAGTACAATTGTTAATTATTTAACTAACTATTTAGCTTGTCTTAGCAAGGCTTGGGGGTTAGAGCTGTTCAAGGTCCTGTTGATTCAAGACTTGGTGCATCAGTGCCGCCTGCCATACAGTAGCAGAGAGAACAGTCTATGACTTGGGTAGCTGGAGTCTGTGACCGTTTTTAGGGCCCTCCTCTGAAACCGGCTGGTATAGAGGTCCTGGATGGCAGGGAGCTCGGGCCCCAGTGATGTACAGGGCCGTACGCACTACCCTCTGTAGCGCCCATGGGGACAACCGCCATGCAGTAGCCTTACAAAGCGGTGATGCAGCCAGTCGAAGACGCTTTCAATGTTGCAGTGGTATAACTTTTTGAGGATCAGAGGGTCCATGTCGAATCTTTTCAGCCTCCTGAGGGGGAAGACGCGTTGTCGTGCCCTCTTCACGACTGTGTTGGTTTGTGTGGACCATTACAATTTCTTTGTGATGTGGACACCAAGGAACTTGAAGCTCTCGACCTGGTCCACTACAGCCCCGTCGATGTGGATGGGGGCGTGCTTGGCCCTTCGTTTCCTGTAGTCCACGATCAGTTCCTTTGTCTTTCTGACGATGATGGAGAGGTTGTTGTCCTGGTACCACACTGCCAGGTCTCTGACCTCCTCCCTGTTGGATGTCTCATCATTGTCAGTGATCAGGCCTACCACCGTCGCAAACTAAATGGCCAAGCAGTCACAGGTGAACAAGGCGGGGGGGGACTAAGGGGCCCCCGTGTTGATGGTCAGCGTGGCGGATGTGTTGTTGCCTACCCTCACCACTGGGGGGGAGTCATTAGGAAGTCCAGGATCCAGTTGCAGAGGGAGGTGTGTACTCCCAGCATCCTTAGCTTAGTGATGAGCTTGGATGGCACTATGGTGTTGAACGCTGAGCTGTAGTCCTTTTGTCCAGATGTGAAAGGGTAGTGTGGAGTGCACTAGAGTTTGCATCATCTGTGGAACTGTTGAGACGGTATGCGATTTGGAGTGGGTCCAGGGTGTCTGGGATGATAGTGTTGATGTGAGCCATGACCAGCCTTTCAAAGCATTTCATGGCTACAGATGTGAGTGCTACCGAGCGATAATAATTTAGACAGGTTACAAGGACTATGGTGGTCTGCTTGAAACAAGTAGGTATTACAGACTGGGTCAGGGAGAAGTTGAAACTGTCAGTGAAGACACTTGTCAACTGGTCAGTGCATGCTCTGAGAACGTATCCTGGTAATCCATCTTGCCCTGCAGCCTTGTGAATGTTAACCTATTTAAAGATCTTACTCACATCGGCTACGGAGAGTGTGATCACATATTCATCCGGAACAGCTGGTTCTCTCATGCATGGTTTAGTGGTGCTTGCCTCAAAGTGAACATAGAAGATATTTAGCTCATCTGGTAGACTTGCGTCACTGGACAGCTCGTGGCTCGGTTTCCCTTTGTAATCCATGATAGTTTGCAATTCCTGCCACATCCGACGAGCATCAGAGCTAGTGTAGAGGATTTGGCCTTGGTCCTGTATTGACGCTTTTCCTGTTTGATAGTTCGTCGAAGGACGTAGTGGGATGTCTTATAAGCATCCAAATTAGTGTCCCGCTCCTTGAAAGTGGCAGCTCTATCCTTTAGCTCAGAGCAAATGTTGCCTGTAATCCAAGGCTTCTGGTTTGGATATGTACGTACAGTCACTGTGGGGATGACGTTGTTGATGCACTTATTAATGAAGCCGGTGACTGATGTGGAAAACTCCTCAATGCCATCAGATGAATCCCGCAACATAGTCCAGTCTGTGCTAGTGAAAACTCTTGGTAAATAGTATGGTTTACAGCTTATCATGTGGTATTCTAACTCTCACTCCATCTAAAGCTAGGACACACAGCCAGGGTTGAGCTGAGGATGAGAGAGTAATGACCAACTTGATCTATTTTGACAGTTTAAATAGTAGGGCTCTCCTGTGAGAAAAGTTGACTTGATCAGATTGCACATCTTTTTTAAAACATCAACTCTTTCCTCCAAACGCAACTCACATGATCCACTTTCCAGAGAGACAGAAATGTAATAGAATACAATAGAATAGAATACAATAGAATAAATACAATAACATTGAATTTAATAGAATACAATAAAATATCATAGAATACACTACAATACAATACAATAATATAGAATACAATAAAATAGAATAGAATAGATCTTCTGCATGACCTTGGTGCTATGGTGATCCTTCCAGACACACTGTTTCGAAATGTATACATACTCAACAAAAATATAAATGTAGCATGCAACAAATTCTAAGATTTTGCTGAGTTACAGTTCGTATAAGGAAATCTATCAATTGAAATGAATTAATTAGGCCCTAATCTATGGATTTCACATGACTGGTTAGGAGCACAGCCTTGGTAGGCCTGGGAGGGTATAGGCCCACCTACTGGGGAGCCAGGCCCAGCCAATCAGAGTAAGTCTTTCCCACAAAAGGGCTTTATTACAGACATAAATATTCAGCACTTCTCCCCTCAGATGATCCCGCAGGTGAAGAAGCCTGATAGGGAGGACCTGGGCTCCCCAGCACAAGGTACATCTGTGTAATGATCATGCTGTTTAAGCATCTTCTTGATACGCCACACCTGTCAGGTGGATGGATAATCTTGACAAATGATCAAACTCTCACTAACAGGGATGTTAACAAATTTGTGCACACCATTTGAGAGAAATACGCTTTTTGTGCGTATGGAACATTTCTGGGATCTTTTATTTCAGCTCGTGAAATATGGGACACTTTACATGTTGCGTTTTATATTTTTGTTCAGTGTAGTTTTAACCTCCCTCTCTCGCTCTGTCATTAGCAAAATAACCAACTATAACAGAGTGCTCCACTGCTCCTAAATTACGGTAGCAGCTCGCCATTTCCTTTTTCTTCTGTAACAAAAAGGATTTAAACACAGGAAGAGATTATTTGTGTCCAAGACTCCTCCTTGTCCCAGCCGGTTTTGTGCTGTCTGAGTGCCAACTCCTGGTCACCGTCACGCTAAACAATGACCATGTAGAAGGCAAGGCAGCACCTGTTTTTTGAGGAACAGGCTACCTCATTCATCACCATTGAAATCAGGAAAGGCAAAATGCACAGTACAAAAGTGTACTTAATATGTTAAGGTTAGTAGGCTAAAGACTTGGTGGGTTGTGCCAGCTAGTGACCACTCTGCAGAGCTGGGCCTCCCAGAACAAGATTCAGGATGAATAACGCTAACTTGCCCTTCTGCGTCTTGTCTAGCGCCTTCTGCGTTGCAGGACGACCAAAGGGGCTGACCCCGTCACGTGACAGAGCGCTCTTCTCCCGCTTCGGGGTGTAGTGTGTGCTGTCTGCTGCCACTGTGACAGATTTGGGGAGAAAGAGAAAGCGGTTGCTTGGTTTTGCCAGCAGACAGTGGAGTTGGTGTTGGACCGAGAGCAGTCGGGCATTGAAGATGGAGCTCTCTGCGGTGGGGAACGCGTTTTCGCCGCGAAGCCATTCTGAAACGTATTGCAAGTGAGCATGCTGCCGTTTTTTTTGTCGCTGCAGAAGAGCAGACGTGGGGAGGGTTCTGCGGCGTGCTTCGAGGGCGAGAACCGAGGATCTGTTTTAATGACAACGGGGAGGCCTTGTTGTGGCTAGTAGCAAGCGGATGCTTCTCTAGCAAGCCGTTTTAGCTAGCCGAGAAGCTAGCAAGTGCTGTGCTGATGGTTTGCGAAATGTGTAAAAAATAGCTAGCTAACGTTGCACAAAATGAGTGGCGTGTAAAGACAACGTAAACTTTCGAAGCAATTAGAATGCCAATTAAAATAAAGGCCGTGGGTTTGCGTTACTGCAAATCTACGCTTTGTCTTTGACTTTACCAGACAGCGGGATCTAGGAAATATATGATTGCACTCCCGCATACGCAAAGCTATCTCGCCAAACCATACATTAAAGTGACTGTGTGTTTATTATTAACTTTAGCTACATAGCAGCTAAATCAGTTTTTCCCTCTAGCTTGGGTAAATGTTTCTGTCTGGATGCCAGTGGAACTAATTTGCTAGCCAGCTTGTCTGTGTCTGGGTTGATGGTGGTGTTTTGTAGCAGCTTTTCCCTCTAAAAATGACAAAACAAGACAGCATACTACAATTTGTTAGTAGAACTGAGCCAGTTTATATTAGTCAATGTATTGATGTATTATTTGAGTAATAGTTAGTTTAATATTTATTTAGTGATCATGAATAGCTAGGGTAATAAGAAGCAATTCTTGCTCATACACTAGCTATAAAATGGTTGAATACAGTATTGAACACTTTTGGGATTTTTCTCATTCCGCTGTAATTCCTTTCTCTCTTAGTCTCGCCTAGAATACCTAGTGAAATGGAAAGGATGGGCACTGAAGCAAGTGATTGCGTTCCCAACTAAAAATCCATTCAGAATTGTAAATCTTTGCATACCAGCAATCACCTTGTCTGAAGAGACATGTTGTGTTTTATAGTACATATATCCTAGTAGCTACATCTTTAATAGACTTAACGTCTCCAAGTTATACCATAACATGAAAATGTTAGCCGAACTACAGTGGACTGTTTTAGTGCTGTGTTAATCCACCGTACGCTGTGTCATGTTGCCAAACGTGGAGTGGAATGTGCGGCACAAGCTTTGATACTGTTAACGCAGGTTATGTAACTGTTGAAATACAAACAATTGTTGGCACCTCTTTGCTTTAGACACAGATTTGGGAACAGAAGAGGGAAAGTATCCTGGATGGCAGACTGATCGAGGAGTTTGAAACAGAAGTACAGAGTGGAACAGTTAACAGTATTTCAATTCTTACACATTATTCAATTCCTTTAAGACAAGTGATGTTTATGAACGGTAAGGACATTGTTGAAATATCAAAAAGTAATTCCAATTTCTCTCCTGTTCTCCCTCATTTTCTAAAGCCCCTCTATCTTTCTCTCCTCGTTGCCATATGGTAGCTGCCTCCCATCTATTTCACATCGTCTATAGTTTAAACGCCTTATATCTGTGCAAGTCCTCTCTTTGCCTTCTTCCGCCTTCAGAAACCTAGCTTAAAGCACTCTGCTGCTTACAGAGGGATCGTGTTTACATGGAACTAAAATGATCCCGTCAGTAGTGTAAGTGTGTGTGTGTGTGTGTGTGTGTGTGTGTGTGTGTGTGTGTGTGTGTGTGTGTGTGTGTGTGTGTGTGTGTGTGTGTGTGTGTGTGTGTGTGTGTGTGTGTGTGTGTGTGTGTGTGTGTGTTCAGTGCGAGTCAAACAAACGTCAAACTGTTATTCTTTTAGTTTTTTCTTCATATTTGTCCCTATTAGCTGGGACGCCATAGCAAACCAACCGCCTTGCCTAGTGTCCTGGGGTCCGCTGTTTGCTTTTCACACACCCAGTCTGTCTCATATTCTCAGCCTATTGCCGATATAAGTGCACTACTTTTGACCTGGAGCTCGCGATAGGGATTTGTACTTAACGGTAAGGCCCTAATAGGGAATGATTAGGTTTTGTAAGCCACCGGTCTTTTGATCATCCCTGTTTAACTGGAAGTTGGGGTAAGTGCAGAAACAGGATGTTAAGAAATAAACTTCTCCTCAGTTAGGCTTTGAAACTTGTATCAGGGTGGTCTAGATGTTTATAATACTTCAATAATTGGCTCAATCCCAATTCAACCTATCCCAGCCTATTGTATCCAGGCAGGCTGGGGGTCAGGGTAAGAAACAATCCCAATTCAACCCATCCCAGCCTATTGTATCCAGGCAGGCTAGGGTCAGGGTAAGAAACAATCCCAATTCAACCCATCCCAGCCTATTGTATCCCGGCAGGCTAGGGTCAGGGTAAGAAACAATCCCAATTCAACCCATCCCAGCCGATTGTCAGGCAAGGGGTCAGGGTAAGAACAATCCCAATTCAACCCAGGGTCCCAGCCGATTGTACGGCAGGTTCGGGTCAGGGTAAGAAACAATCCCAATTCAACCCATCCCAGCCTATTGTATCCCGGCAGGCTAGGGTCAGGGTAAGAAACAATCCCAATTCAACCCATCCCAGCCGATTGTATCCAGGCAGGCTAGGGTCAGGTAAGAAAAAATCCCAATTCTAACTACAAAGCCATCTCCAGCCTGGTATCCAGGCAGGCAAAAGGGTCAGGGTAAGAAACAATCCCAATTCAACCCATCCCAGCCTATTGTATCCGGCAGGCTAGGGTCAGGGTAAGAAACAATCCCAATTCAACCCATCCCCAGCCACTTGTGTGCTTTTCGATTGTACCAGGCAGGCTAGGGTCAGGGTAAGAAGGACAATCCCAATTCAACCCATCCCAGCCTATTCCAGGCAGGCTAGGGTCAGGGTAAGAAACAATCCCAATTCAACCATCTCAGCCTATTGTATCCAGGCATAGGGTCAGGGTAAGAAACAATCCCAATTCAACCCATCCCAGCCTATTGTATCCAGGCAGGCTAGGGTCAGGGTAAGAAAACATGTAACGTATTTCACTGTTGTGACGTTAACTTTGCTCGGGTGATTAATTGTAATCCCTTTGTTGTTTTTTCTGAGAGCGTGAGAGCGGAACTCAACGGACCAAAGAAGCGGGGACCCAAACCCAAAAATCTTCCTGCCAAAGGCATTGTTTTGGATGTTCTTGTCTACTGCTATCACAATCTAGCAAAATTAGGATTAGCTGATATTACATCGGTCCCAATGAGAACGAAGAGCAAGACAAAACCTTTCCTGCTGGAGGTTATGATGATGATTTTCTCTTGGAATTTAGCAACTCACTTTACTTTCATCTCTCTCCTTCTCTCACTCCCTTCTCAGGCACGTGGCGTGGCCCAGAAGAGAGACCATTACTCGAGCACCCTCAAGCCACTTCTTCCTCCTCTCTCGAGCCCCTTCATCCTCCTTCCCCTCCATGCTCTCCAGCGCCCTCCCTAAACTCAACTCCCTGGCAGGAAGTGCGACGTACAAGCTGAAGAAAGAGATTCGAGCCTTTGCACTAGTATGTCCCGCCGCCCATCTTGACCCTTGCCACTCCCGGATCCTTCTCCGGCCCCAGTGGGATTCCCCTGTGGCCCCGTCTCCCCCTTCTCAGACCGTCCGCATCTCAATCGGGTCGCGTCAAACCACCTGTGAGGTCGTAAACGGGGTCGCATCATCCAACCTCAAGGTCATGTGTCGGCAAAGCCAGGAAGTGGAGGCGGAGTGAAGGGCGCGGGGGTAACGGAGGGGTGATCCGGCTCCATGTCCCTCCAAGGGGGTCGACAGAACATCCCCTCCCGGAAATAGGATCATGGGAAGAGGATGGAGAGGCTCCGTACCCGGCCTTCCAGCCCATGCTGGGGTTTCCCATGTACGGGAAGCCGTTTGGTCTCCAGTGTGTGGCGGCCCGGACCTCTACACCTTCCACACTTCAGCCACAGGCTCCAGCACTGGGACCTCAGGGGCTAGGGGACCCAGCCACCCCCTCTCCCTCCAGCTCCAGTGGATCCACCACACACCAGCCAGAACCATCCTAACCCCTCCTGGACCCGCCACTGGGGCCTCTGGGTCGATCCCAACTTGAGCGCCCAGGCTTCCGGCCTCGCCAGTCTACCAGCCACCCCCAGAGCTCCAGAAGAACTAGAACGCCTGAACAAGGACCAACCCCCCTCCTCCCCTCTCTCCTTTGCCGGTCCTCCTCTTCCTCCTTTGATGAGGGAGGAGGATGACATGCTCTGGACCTTTCCGCGCCTCAGAGGGTTGGTAAGAGGGAAGCCAGCCCTGTGGCCGGCAGAAAGCCACGCCCTCCGTCAGTACCTTCCTCCCCTCACCCCCCGGCGCCTGCCCCTTGATCTCCATCCTCAGAGGGTCCCGCTGAGGTGACCCTGACGGCACCCAGAGATGTGGCGAGCAGGCGCCAACATTAGTGGTGTGACCGCGTCACCACCAACCTCCTCACCGTCACTATCAAAGAGTTCCCCTCCCCCTCATCCCGCTTCCTCCTCCCACCCAACCAAGCCTACATCCCAGTAATGCACCTCCTCACCCCCCACCACCACCCCACTTTGGAAGAACCCCCCACAGTCCAAGCCATAGGGAAGAGATTAAAGAAGTGGAGATGAATAGAATTAGCCTGGCTCCACAGATCTGTTTGTGCTGTCTTGGCCAATCCTGTGGTCTTGTCTCACGGGACCAGGCTAGGGAGATGTCTTATTCTTTAACAAGAAGGTAAAAAAAAAAAACTTCCAATGAAGAATAAACGAAATATTGAAATATTGAAGAGCGTTATTTTTTGAACAGAACTATAAAAGCTAACAGCAGGGCGTGCAATATACATCTATAATAATGTTGATTTGTCAGCTTTATGCAGCATGATTTCTCTTCTGAGGATCAATAAAAGTTTATTCAATTCATGTCCACTCTCCACAACCTTTGACTGTTTGGAGGCTGGTAATAGAAACCTTCAGTCATAATAACGTTCAAATCAATTCAATCTTATTGTACGGGAAATTCCTTACAAAACCAATAACAGTGTTTTTGTTGTTTGTTCATATTTATACCCATTTTTTTTTTTCCTTGGAAGTCCAACTTCTAAGGTTTAAATGAGGGTGATGAAATGACGTTGCACTTGCTTTGTTGGGTTTCTTCCGCAATACTGCATTTCTACATTGGAGATATTAGCAACGCACTTGACTCCATTAGTGACAACAACCGTATTTCTGTATCATTTCCGTATCTTCAATATCCTAATAATATGAATTACAAGCCCTTCTTTTTTCCTCTCTCGAATGCACAGAACCATATAAGTATATTTATATGCACGCACAATGTTAATTCAGCTGCAAAAAGAATAGAAATACGTGGTGAAAGCATAGAAAGTTAAGTTATTGCTTTTCTTATTGCCATGTTCCAACGCCTGCCTTTAACTTTGCTTCGTCTTCAAGATTCCGGAATGTTCAGTATTCCTGGAACCTCAGTCAAGACTTCTAAACTGACTCTCTAATTATTTAAGCCTTCGTAGACTGCATGGAGTGGACGAAGTGATGATGAGTGCTTGCAACCTATCCACCGTGAACACGTCTGTTTGTACCACACCAGATATTCTCTGCATCATGTCTGTACCTACCTACCAGATATTCTCTGTGGAATAACCTGTAGTCCAAACCCTCTCAATGGCCTTTTGAACCAGTTTGTTAGTTAGTTCTGATATCCTGGTCCCAGATCTGACCATCTTCTGGTGCTGCCCCTGTTTCTATAGAGGCCCCTCTCTCTCTGTCTGGTGTATTTTGTACAATATCATTACGTTATTAAAAGCATGTATGTTGCCTTATAGCTGCTTCAGTTTCCAAATCCACTGCATCTCGTCAAGTATACGTATGAGAGCGAAGCTGATTTGTCGTCTAAGTGTTTTGATACTGTGATAATAATAATACAACATCCTACCACAAACGCATCATCATTCAGCTGTTAATGGAGAAACTATTCTCTTGACTGTCATTGCTAAACCAGTAGATTCTTCTTGACTGTCATTGGCTAAAACCAGTAGATTCTGTTGACTCATTGGTTGAGCCAGTAGTGAGTGTTCGCGTACTTCTTGGTGATGTTTTAACAGTTGAATAAATACGGTAGCTATAACTTGACATAGTGGCCTCATATTACCATTTGCTTGCTCAAGCAGGGCTCTAGATTTCTCTTTTTTTTTTATCTTTCTTTTTAATTTGGTCAATTTTTGGATGTATTTCAAGAGCCATAGTCATTGGCACTTTAATGTAATGACAAGGCCGACCTGAAGAATCAAATATTAAAATGTGTGTCCAAGTGTAAACTGTTTTATGGGGGGTTCCATTTCGAGGAGCTTTTGCCGTGTATGTACCTCATTATATATTTTTGAATGAAGTGTGAATGTGGATGCTTTACCTTTTTAATAATGACCTTTTATTGTTATTGTTGTTTTTGATTTATGTCCAATATGGGTTTGATAAGAATGGAAAACCCCTGATTTTTAATGAATTATAAATGTGTGTCAAGACTGCAGTTTATGTCTCGTAATATGAATGATGTACATTGAATTGTGTTAATGGTAATAATGATGATAATGTACGGGATAATGTCGACGGTAACGTTGTATAATGTAGCTGAAGCATGTTTTGTCAAGGCTTGCCAGCAGGTAAGAGCGTGGTCATCGTTGACGTTTTGCTTTGTTGCTTTCTGTATATGTTCTGGTTGTGCGAGGCTTTTTAAAAAGAACACCTCCAAGACAGTTCTTTTGTCGTTGTCATCTTCAGTTTCTTACAGAGTTCTCATGAACCTCTTATATGGTGATTCTTGTGAGTTTATCAGCCAAGATTCCATTTGGAGATTCAATCTGGAATCTTGGCTTTCAGCCGAAGGAGAAAGTTGTGTGTGATTCTCTATGGCTGGTTTCCAGGGCCCAGGCTCAAGCCTAGTCCTAGGGACTTAGAGCAGTAGGTCTGAGGAAACTGGCCTGAGCTCGGTACCACTGTGTTGGTAGTTCCCTGATGGTCCACATGGTGGCCACTGTTAACTTACAGGTCCATGGGCAGGGTTGCTCTTAGCTTCTGCATTCTCAGAAAAGGTTTGAAGAGATGAAGGTTAAAGGATGGTGGTTGTGCTTCCAGGGCTTTGGTGGCCTTCTAGGTCAGCCACGGAACACAGAAGTTGAGAGAATATCTGTGTGGACACACTACTGTGAGTAAAGATAGCCCCTTCTCTTCCCATTGTCCTTCCCACGACATGTTTTATAAGTTCCTAGGTATAGCATCACAGACAAACATCAGACAGCCTGGTGGAGGAAGATGCAAACAGTCATCCAGAACCCTGACAAACTTTTACAGATGCACAATTGAGAGGATCCTGTCGGGCTGTATCACAGCCTGGTACGGCAACTGCACCGCCCACAACCACAGGGTTCTCCAGAGGGTGGTGCGGTCTGCACAATGCATCACCTGGGGCAAACTACCTGCCCTCCATGATACCTACAGCACCCGATGTCACAGGAAGGCCAAAAAGATCATCAAGGACATCAACCACCCGAGCCACTGCCTGTTGACCCCACTATCATCCAGAAGGTGAGGTCTGTACAGGTGCATCAAAGCTGGACCGAGAGACTGGAAAACAGCTTCTATCTCAAGGCCATTAGACTGTTAAACAGCCATCACTAACTCAGAGGCTGCTGCCTACATTGAGACCCAATCAAGTGCCACTTTAATAAATGGATCACTAGTCACTTTATACAATACCACTCTAAATAATGGTACTTTAATAATGTTTACATATCTTACATTAGTCATATCACATGTATATACTGTATTTTATATCATCTATTGCACCTTGCCTATCCCGCTCGGCCATGCTCATCCATATATTTCTATGTACATATTCTCATTCATCCCTTTAGATTTGTGTGTATTAGGTAGTTGTGTGAATTGTTAGATTAATGTTAGACATTACCACCAATGTGGAACTAGAAGCACAAGCATTTCCCTTACACTTTCGCATTAACATCTGCTAACCATGTGTATGTGACCAAAAAATGTGATTTGATTTGTATGCCTTAGTCTACTATCGTCCTATTCCTACCACACTCCTCACACTTCAATCCTTCATCCCTTTAGCATCCATGTCCCTCCAACTCTTCTACCACCTTCCCTCCCATCCAGCCCACCCCATACTCTGGCAGGCCACCCATGGTCCCCTCTCCTCTCCCGACCCCAGCCAGCCCTGGCTCTGGATGGCCTCAATCTCTAGTTTTGGTCTCCCCATTCCTCCTCCATCTCCCAGAACCAGCCCATCCTCCCCCTTCTCCCTCCTCTCTCCTCTCTCACCATCTGGCTGGCCTCCCATTGCGGTTTAGGGACTGGACAGATGGGACTTCCTAGTGGGATGGCTGACTCCAGGACATCTAGAGCACCCGGTGTCACAGGAAGAAGAAGAAGATCGTCAAGGACCTCAGCCACCCACGTCTTGGCCTGTTCACCGCTACCATCTAGAACCCGGAGACAGTGGTACAGGTGCATCAAAGCTGGGACTGAGAGGACTGAAAAACAGCTTCTATCTCCAGGCCATCAGACTGTTAAATAGTCACCACTAGCCGGCCTCAGTACTCTGTCTTGAACTTAGTCACTGTTACTAACCGGCTACCACCCGGTTACTCAACCCTGCACCTTAGAGACTGCTGCCCTATGTACATAGTCATGGAACACTGGTCACTTTAATCATGTTTACATATTGTTTTACCCCCTTCATATGTATATAATATATTCTAGTCAAGGCTTATCCTAACTATTGCTGTACACACCTTTTCTATTCATAAACTGTCCACACTGTCTATGCACACCATCATATACATACACTGAGTATACAAAACATTATGAACACCTGCTCTTTCCATGACATAGACTGACCAGGTGAATCCAGATGAAAGCTATGATCCCTTATTGATGTCCCTTGTTAAATCCACTTCACTCAGTGTAGATTAAGGGGAAGGGACAGGTTAAAGAAGGATTTTTAAGCCTTGAGACATGAATTGTGTATGTGTGTCATTCAGAGGGTGAAATGGTTAATAAGACAAACATATTTAGGAGTATGGTAGAGGCCAGGCACACTGGAACATTACAGGGAACTGCAATACTGCCGGGTTTTTCACGCTCAACAGTGTCCTGTGTGTATCAAGAATGGTCCACCACCCAAAGGACATCCAGCCAACTTGACACAACTATAGGAAGCATTGGTGACAACTTGGGCCAGCATCCCTGCGGAACGCTTTCGACACGTAGAGTCCATGCCACGACAGAGTGTGGCTGTTCTGAGTGGGGATTTACATTTACTTAATTTAGCAGACGCTCTTATCCAGAGCGACTTACAAATTGGGTTTGTCTGTATTGTTTTGTGTTGTTAGATATTACTACACAGCTGGAGCTAAAAACATAACAATTTCGCTGCACCTGTGATAAAATCTGCAAAATATTTACGCGACCAATAACGTTTAATTTGATTTGATTTACTAGAGTATATTGTCCAGACAGACTAGACTAGACTCGTGCTGTGCGTGGGGGATACCGTATCGAAGCGTCGGTTTATGTTCCGGTCTGGTAATAGAGGATGTATGCCCCATACACTCATTCCGCTGTGAAGCGCGCACATACACACACAATCCATAAACGGGTGTAGTATTTCCGGCCTCTCTCTCTCTCTCTCTCAATCACACACACACACACACACACACACACACACACACACACACACACACACACACACACACACACACACACACACACACACACACACACCTCTATCATAATAGATGATGTTTATGGGCTGTTATTTGCCCTCTTCACCTCCAATGACGCATCCCACACACACACACACCCTCCACTCTCCCTCGTCTGTCTCCCCGCCTACCTGTCCTGGTTCCCAGTAACGTACGGACGGAGGACAGGAGCGGAGCTTTAGCAACACCGAGAGAGGGGAGACGGTCTTTCGATTTAGGCCTGCTGACAGAACAATCGGTATTTCTACATTTAGGAGAAAAACGCAACAAACGCGTCCGTCACCGCTGTCGTTTGTTTTCTGCGCGCGTTTGGAGGTGGGTTTTTTTTGGTGGTGGGGGGCGTATTATAATATAGGCCTAGGTTATTCGTTTTATTTAATCATATAAAAAAGCAGGTAGATTAATCAACTGATAGGCTATCGAGGAGCGGATTGTGAAATCGCACGAGTGATGTTGGTTATGGAGCATTTTCATAGCCTAATGTAATCTAGATTGTGAGGGGGAAAACGAGACCTTTTTCCAATAGAATCTATCTTTCCCAACGGAATTTGATCTCTGATTTGTAGGCTAATCTATCGATGCTTTAGTCCATCTCGCCACGCTTTGCCGCTAGTTCGTTGTCGTCTTGGTCGGTGCTGGATCCGTGGTGTTCCTCGGCGCGGTCATCTGCATCATCGCCAGTGTTTACCCGCGGAAAGCTGCCGCTCATCAGGACCTGTCCGACAACGCGACTCTATCTGCTGAGCCCTGTTTTCCTGGGCTCCGTGGCTCACGCCGGTCCATTGGGCGCTCTCCATGGTGCTGAATCCTAGAGGGCTGGCGGAGGAGGCGGCTTGGGGCTTCCGGCTGGGGTCCCTCCACTCTCAACGAGCTCAGCCCCGGGAGGTGACCGGGTGGTGGTGGAGGGGCGCCGAAACAGTTCAGTTTTCAAGCCGGCTCATCTGCAACTCCGATCCGCCGGAGAATGCAAGCCCAAAGAGCATGAAGCAGCAGGCGGACGACCCTTCACTCCCTATGTGGATGAAGACTGGAGCTTCCTCCGGACCACCGCGGACGACCTCCGGCAGACCGGTGCAGCAGAACGGCCAGATACTCATGGATCAGCGGACCATCCGTGAGCTGACGGGGAAACTGTCGGAGTGCGAGAACGCCTGGAGGACGGGAGTCCCGGGCACTCCGAGCGGAGCCTGGGGGCCTGGGCGGGCAACCGTCGACTCATGGCCGGGGATGATGTGAGCTCGTCGG
>NC_059443.1:69111248-69141248 GCF_905237065.1 Salmo salar | reverse complement strand
GGAGAGTTAGAGGGCTGGAGGTCTGGAGGGGTGGAGAGTTAGAGGGATGGGAGTGATGGAGGGTGGAGAGTCAGATGGATGGAGGTCTGGAGGGGTGGAGAGTTAGAGGGATGGAGATCTGGAGGGGTGGAGAGTTAGACGGCTGAGGTCTGGAGGGGTGGAGAGTTAGAGGATGGAGGTATGGAGGGGTGGAGAGTTAGAGGGATGGAGGTGGTTGGAGGGTGGGAGTTGAGGGATGGAGGTATGGAGGGGTGGAGAGTTAGAGGGATGGAGGTATGGAGGGGTGAGAGTTAGAGGGATAGTGGGATGGAGGGGTGGAGAGTTAGACGGATGGGAGTGATGGAGGGGGAGAGTTAGAGGATGGAGAAGGGAGGGGGAGAGTTAGAGGGACAGAGGATGGAGGGGTGGAGAGTTAGAGGGATGGAGGATGAGGGGTGAGAGTTAGATTGATGAGTGATGGGTGGTGGAAGGATGGAGGGGTGGAGGGATGAGATTGAGGGGAGGTGGGTGATCTTGTGGCAAGAGCAAGTGAGAAGGGTGGGGTTGAGGTGGAGGTGGAGTAGTGGAGAATGGAGAGATGGATGGGGTGGAGTGATAGAGGGATAGAAGGGTAATAAGAAACTTTGAGAGGAACTAGTTTTGGTTGGCTGGCTAATTGGGTGATGGGTGGTTGGCTGGCTGGATGGATGGGTGGATGGGGTGGCTGGCTGGCTGGCTGCGGCTGGCTGGCTGGCTGGCTGGGTGGATGGGTGGCTGGGTGGCTGGCTGGATGAGTTGTATTGTAATCCCTGATCTCCTCTTCTTTCACTCTCTATCATCTCATATATTATATTTCTCTCTAGGACACGCTGGGCGGTGTTTCGACGCTTCCCAGGCCCTGGTTGGGGAGCACCCAGTTCAACCTGTGGGACAGGGTCTGAAGCCTGCTGAGGTATCCGGCCTGGCTGCCTGTTCCTTGGGCACACTGGGCAACGGGCCCCTGGACAGACCAGGACGTGGAGGTTCACTTGAGGCCACCAAGGAGGTTGTGGATCCCTGCAACCAGCCACCCCGGCCAGCCCCAGCTCCAGCCCTAAACAGTGAAGGGTTAGATGGGTTGGTAGAGGGGTTTTGGTTGTTATAAAGGGGGCTCAGTGAGGCCAGAGGGGTTAGCTGGTTTGCTGATGCTCCTACAAGAGGGGGGGTTTGAGGTGTTTTTCTGGGGCAGGGGTTGTGTGATGGGGAACTGGGGGTAGAGATGGAGAGTCAGTTGAGTTGTTTTGTAAGGGGCATTGCTCGTTCCAAGAGAGGGTGGGGTGTGCTTGAGAGGTAGGGTGGGATCAGGGGAGTAGAGATTAGTTGAGTAGGTGTGTATTATCTGGTGGGTTGTGTGTTGTTATTCAAGTGTTGTTCACCCACTGAAGGTGTTAACATCAACAGCGCTACAGCTGCTGGAGAACAACACCAGACTAGCTTTAGCTCCGCCGGGCGAAAGGAAGATGTTAAGGAAAAAGGTGCTGTTTTTTCACCCTCTGATTTGTGTATTAAGAGTTGGGTGGGTGGGGTGGGTGGGTGGGGTGGGGGTTGCCAGTGGAAGAGCCACACGCCTCATCTCATCTCATCACATCACGTGTCTCTGAAGCTTGTGCTTCTAACTTTGAAATAGGGATTTTCTTCTGCTTTTGGAGATGTGATGCCAGTGTTGCTACTCAACTGTGTTTCTGATCAACAACAGCTCGTTAAAAGTGGGTGTTGGATTTCTTTTTCTACTGCGCATTTTGTTGATTTTCGGCAGCAATGTTTTTTTCTAACACAGTGTCTTTTTCTGTGTAATGTGTTATGTGCTTTCAACAAACTCTCCGTTTGACCTATTGCGACTCACAAAACCTCTCACAAAGATGCAATTGTAACGGCCCAGCACAATGTGTATTGCCACAGAGATAGCTGTTATGAGTCACATGGATCATGTAAATTAAGACGTAATTGATTTCTTAGATTCATAATATCATCTGGTTGACTTCTAAAGCAAGCAATCTGTTAAGTGATTCGTACATCATTGTGCAGGGGTGTCCGCGGGGTTGTTGTTTGAACTGCAGATTCGTTTACAGTGATTTGTGACCTGTCTCAATGGTTTTTTAATGTAAAGCTGATGGAATTGAATATGCATGAGAAAAGCTTTTTCAAAATTAGAGGTAGAGTAGATTTCTAAATAGTCTGTTTCCAAGACAGCAACAACACAAAAACGTACAACAGCTATTAACTATTGAATGGTGCGGTCACCCCACAAAGCCTAAATGAATACGCACCTCAAAGAATGTGGGCTTAGCTCTTTCTTTACCTTCACAGAATTGCTTAATAAGTGTGTGTAAAGAAGGGACATTGGGACACTGATTTGAGTTGAGGGGTGTAGTGAAGAAAATGTACCTGGATTATTGGGTGTTTTCCCACTTCACCATTGGACATATGGTTGTAAAGTGCCCGTTGGGTATTACAACCCAATGCAAATGTCAAATGTATTTTTTTTTTTTTCTCTCTCTCTCTCTCTCTCTCTCTCTCTCTCTCCCGTTATTGGTTATGATGTTATTGTAACCAGCTGTGATGTCAGTAAGTGTTGTGTTTGTTGTGTTGTGCACCTCCATGGATCTTCTATGATATTGCGACAATATGTGGATGAATAAAATAAAATGGTTATGATGTCTTAAGGAGGTATGTTATGGCTTACGTGTGTATGGTAAATTTGTGTGTGTGTTATGGTATGTGTGTGTGTGACCTGGTCCCTCTACCCACAGAAGGAACTATGGAGTTGAACTGTGCTACCTCTGATCTAGTATCATCTCTCCCCACACTAACTGTTATGTATCTGTCTCTCCCTTAAAGGGATACTGTTAGCATCTGTCTTTCTCTCTTAAAGGGATACTTTATGTATCTGTCTCTCTTCAAAGGGATACTCTATGTATCTGTCTCTGCTCTTCAAAGGGATACTGTTATGTATCTGTCTCTCTCTCTTAAAGGGATACTTTATGCATCTGATCTCTCTTAATGGGATACTGTTATGTATGTTCAAAGGGATACTTTATGTTCTGTCTTTCTTTCTCTCTCTTAAAGGGATACTTTATGTATCTGTCTCTTCTTAAAGGGATACTTTATGTATCTGTTTCTCTAAAGGGATACTTTATGTAGCTGTATCTTTCACTTAAAGGGATACTTTATGTAGCTGTCTAGCATTAGCACAATGAATGGAAGTCTATGGGTATATACTAGCATGCTAGCAGACGCCAGTTAGCAATTGCGCTAGCTCTAGTTAGCAACATCCTTCAAATTGTTTGTTATTCTGTCTACCCACTTCAACACTATAGTTTGCCTCTACTTTACAATCTTGTTAGGTCCTCTCGTTCATCTATTTCCCAGGCAAGCACACACACACACACACACACACACACACTCACACATGCATGTACCTGTCCACGCAGGCACGCACACACACGTACTCACGCAGTCACGCACACACACATACACGTCAGCTTGGGATATTAGCATCAGCATGTAGTCATAGGCACCCCCTCCGCCTGAATAATACATGAGCTTTAATATCTCTCGTACTCAGCAGTCCCTACTGTCTCTCTCTCTTCCTCTGCATCCTCTGACTCTCTCTTTCTATCTTTCCCTCCATCTCTCTATGCCCCACATCCCCCGTTAACCTTCTTCTCTAGCCCTCCTTTCCCCCCCCTCTTTACCTCTCATCCCTTTGTATATCTCCTCTATGTGTACCCCCCCCCTCCCTCTCTTTCCTCCCACCTGTATCTTTCACTATCCCTCCATATTTCACTCCCCCTATCCTCTCCTGCCTCGGATATTTAGCCATCCCCTCACCCTTTTCCTCCCTTCTTTCTCATTAGATTCTAATCTACTTTTCCGTTTAGTTTCTCATCTCGATATTTTAGTACTATTCATCCATTCTGACCTCCTGGACATGGCCCATTATTTCTCATGTTGCGTCACCCCCACACCCCATCCTGGACATGACCCATTATTTCTCATGTTGTTGTCACTCCCACACCCCTCCTGGACATGACCCATTATTTCTCATGTTGTGCCACCCCCACATCCCATCCTGGACATGACCCATATTCTTCTCTTGTTGCGTCACCCCCTACACCCCATCCTGGACTAAGGGACCCATTACTTCTCATGTTGCGTCCACCCCCACACCCCACTCTGGAGACACATTATTCACCTCATAAGCAGGTCACCCCACAACCCCCCTATCACGCTCACCACCAGTCAGTCAGTCAGTCGAGTACAACCTAGTTTTCAGGGTAAAACAAACAACACTTCCGTTATGGTTGTCTGCATCCCAAATTGCATCCTATGTCGACTGACCAGAGTCCATGCCTGGGTGGGGAACATATCATGGTGGTGCTATTTGGGAAACAGACGTGTTATTGTGAGTCGTTCTCTCGAGAGTGTCGTGGCTAAGTGCAGTAAATGGCACCCTTTTCCTGGGTAGTGTACTACCTTGGACCAGTGGCCATAGGGCTTTGACCAGGGACACAATAGTGCACTAGATATGGGAATAGGGTGCCATTTGAGACTTTGTGTTAGGTTCTCCACTGTGATGTCCTTGCCCACACCTTTCTTTTTCTCCTCTGATCTCTCTCTCTGCCTCTCCTCCTCTTCCCTGTTGGTCCAGCTGGTGGATCTGCAGTCGCTGTTACTTTACCCTTTCCCATCTGCTGTGGACACTTCTCCCTGCTCTCCCTTGTTTTATCTCTCCCTCTATCATTCTTCTCCCTCCTTATTTGTTCATTTCTATATCTTGTTTCCTCTCTCTTTCTAGTAGGGAGAGTAGAGTGCTTTATGATCACTAGTTTCATTTAGCACAGCAGTGGTAACTCAATAAATACGAAATACGACACCTTTTACAACAGTATATACAGCAACATGGAAACATCACACAATACTACTAGGATAAAGATGATTGACAAAGCTTATAGCTCCCCCTCCCTCTCTCTCTCTCTCCTCTAGTGGATGAGATAAGGCTAGTCCATCTTAATCTTCTCTCATTAATGAGTTTAGTTGGGGATTATTTACATGACTCAACACCCTACACTCTTAGTTTTTCACACACACAGGCCATAATGCACACACACACACACACACACACACACACAGCACAGCACACACACACACACACAAACAGCACACACACACACACACACACACACACACACACACACACACACACACACACACACACACACACACACACACACTTCAATATAATTCCTTGACTTCAGTGGGACCTTCAACTCCAGCTAATGTCATAACCTCAGGTGGTTCATTCAAGTTGATCAAAGCCCAATGAATCCATGATGTCAAGGATAAACCCCCATAGAAATATAACTAATACCTGCTCTAGTAATTCTATTTCTGGGTGGTAGTATTATCTAATGTGACCCTAATCTAAAAAACATTAATTTAATTAAGATTCATTGTCTCTCACAATAGACATATATCAAAACACACACACACTATTATTAACACTTTCGACACACATTAACACACATCACACACATCACACACACACACACACAGCCATTAGCCACAATACACGCCACACACACACACACACACACACACACACACACACAGAGAGAGAGAGTAAAAAGAGAAAGAGAGAGCAAAAGAGAAAGAGAAAAGAGAGAGAGGAGATTACTCCTCCCTTTTGTCATCAGCTCAATGTGATGTTGTTTTTGTCCATCTCTCCAGGAATGATAATCCGCAATAATCCACAACTGGAATCATTCTCCTGGCCAATATGTACTCAGTATATTCCCAAGAAACTGAACTCATATACCTTTTGATAAAACATTGTAATGAGACAATAAATAAAATTGGGTCTAGAGACGACTATTGTTACATCACAAATGGCACCCTATTCCCTATACAGTGCACTACTTTTGACCAGGGCCCATGGCACTTAATGTTGGCAGCCTAGTGGTTAGAGTGTTGGGCCAGTAACCAAAAAGGTTGTTGGATCGGGTCCCTGAGCTGACAAGGGTAAAAATCTGTTTTTCTGCCCCTGAACAAGGCAGTTAACCCAATTGTCATTGAATAAGAATTTGTTCTTAATGACTTGCTTCGTTAAATAAAAAAGTTAAATGGTAATAAATTGAAATGTAAGGTCCACAATAGACGTCTATTTGATTCTGTTTTGCAATCTGTGATAAATCCACATTTTATTTCTATTTTTTGTCATGCAGGATATTTGGGTTAAAACCTCCACCTGGGGTTTTCACACAAACAGATGTGGCTGCAATCACAACTTTAGGCCTATGGGTCATGCAGACAGACCAGACAGGAATACCGTAGGGGAGGAGAGAGAAACAAGACAATATAAAGTTGGCATAAGGACATTGAAAGGTAAAAAAGTCAAAATGTAGCTAGCTAAGAAAATGTATTGCTTCCAAATGACACATCCTTTTTAAAAACAAAGCCATACTGTTGATTTCTATCAATCTGTTTGTGTTGAGCAGAGCAACGACAAACTACTCATCACCAGTCTCGCCAGGGGTTAGGAGCGATTGATGTGACAGGCTAAACCACTGGAAGAAGACGCTCAGTAAGTAGGCGGGTTTTGGAAATTTCTGTTGAAGGGATCCGTTTGTTGCTAGTGGTTGAAAATGTCTCCTTAAAACTGGACTAAAAGTGGAGTGAACTTCGGTTGTATTACCAAACCTTAGGTACGAAGTACAAAATGCAGTACCTTTCTAAAACGTATCTATACAATATAATCACATAAATTACAACGGCAAGTAAGAATTCAAGTTATTTTGAAGTGAAAACAACATTGGTCAAGGCTTGCTAGCTAGCCAAATTGCTAACGTTAGCCATAGCTACCCATCAAAACAAAGCTACCGGTACATTAAAAAAAAATGTTCAAGCTAAACTTTGGCAACAACATAGCAACGAAACTTTAGCTGGACACACGTTTCTCATCCATGCACTGGTAGGTTTGTTCCAACGTACCAATAGTTAATCAGTAACGTTAGCTAGCTGTTAGCTTGCTACAAAGTTGCTGATTCGTTTGGGGCTAGCTATTAACTTGGCCCAATGTCTCTGTATTTTCAGTTGTGGGGTGGGAGAGACAGTAGAGAGCAAGAAAGAAGAGGCAGACTACAAAAGGCTGCACAGCTTTCCTCTTATCAGGGTGAGGTGTGTGTGTGTGTGTGTGTGTGTGTGTGTGTGTGTGTGTGTGTGTGTGTGTGTGTGTGTGTGTGTGTGTGTGTGTGTGTGTGTGTGTGTGTGTGGGGATAATGACATGTTTTCCCTACGCAGCCACAGACATGCCAGAGGAGATGAGAGTGGAGGTGACTGAGCTCTGTGGTTGACATGCGACAAGTTCCCAGCCACCAACAACGGTGTGTGTCAAAGCAGAGCTATGATACCGGAAAGTTTGTTTGGATATGACTAGCAGCGTGACATCAGTACCTAAGCTGAGTTACTGTACTTGACAAAGATCTCTCTGTTCTCTCTCCCTTTTCACTCCCCCACCACCTCCCACTCCATCCCCTCTCCCTCTCTCAGAGCAGCGAAGATGATCCAAGGAGTCGATGGATAAGAAGTTTGGCAAATCGGGCACGTGGTGATCGGTGAGGGCTTAGGACGGTGACATACGAGGTCGGGTGAACACCGCTCTTACATGTTCTTTGGAAGCCTGGCCGTGTGTGTCTGGAAGTGCTCCTAGCATCAACAACACGTACTAGATCTATATCTGTGTGTATCACACTAAATATATATATATATATATAAGTATAGTGGATTTGAATATTTCAGCCACACCCGTGACAGGTATATAAAATCGAGCAGCCATGCAATCTCCTATAGACAAACATTGGCAGTAGAATGGCCTTACTGAAGAGCTCAGTGACGTTCACAACGTGGCAACCGTCATAGGATGCCACCTTTCCAACAAGTCAGTTCAAAATCTCTGCCCTGCTAGGAGCTGCCCCGTCAAATAGGCTAAGTGCTGTTATTGCTTTGAAGTGGAAATGTATAGGAGCAACAGCTGGCTCAGCCGTGAAGTGGTTGGCATACAAGCTTCTACACTACTAAAACAACAGAAAACATCGTCCTCAGTTGTAACATAATTCTGTATCTATGCCATGGATCATCTCTCTCTCCTATCGGTTAGCTATTTTCTCTTTCTTATTCTCTCTCCGTCGAATTGATTTTGCCGTATCCTGTTCACATTTACTTGCTTCCAAAGTTGTGTGACATTCTTCTTTGAAATTAAATGAAGCCAGGGTCTCCAGATACCTGTGTGTGTGTGTGTGTGTGCTGTGTGTGTGAAGTGGGGGGGGGGGAACTTTCTCTCATTCATTTCATCAAATGATTTTGTATGTTTTATAATTCGTAAGTAGTGTATGGCCGATTAGATTTAAAAATATTTTTCAGTTTTTATAATGCTATATGTCTGATTGTTAGTTGAAGAGGACAGAAACATCAGACCAGCCCAATACAGATACAGTACATACAACTGTTGTTGACAAACAATTTGTTAGTATTTGTAGCTGATACTGGCAATGATTTTGTTTGAAATGAACGATTGTGAAAATAAAACCCGAATATGTATGAGAAACATACCTCACAAGAGTGTTACTGTCAGTTTTCGAGGTGAGAGCCTCTCTTTCACATCTATCTTCATTCTCTCTTTTTTTAATCTTCTTTAAAGTATTTTGAGAGGGGGTAACCAATTTTGGGAAGGGGAGACAGAGACTTGAGATTTGTTTTGTGGAAGACATGTTCTTGGGATTACAGAACGTCCTAACACTCTTGCTGTTACTAGAGACCTGGTTGGTTGCTTAAGAAGACATGAAGCATGGGGATAGAATATGGTTGCTATAGGGACATGGTTACATGGGGATAGAATATGGTTGCTATAGGGACATGGTTACATGGGGATAGAATATGGGCATACTGGAGCATGGCTTGAGAAAGCACTTGGACTCTTTTTGCCCTGGGCAGAGAAGCTCGTTATGGTCAGGGCATGGATCTCTACAAGGTGTTGACAGTATTCCACAGGATGCTGGCCCATGTTGACTCCAATACTTTTCATAGTTGTGTCAAGTTGGCTGGATGTCCTTTGGGTGGTGGACCATTCTTGAAGTACACACAAGAAACTGTTAGAGTGTGAAAAACCCAGAGTTAGTTGTTAACACAAACCAGGTGCCGTCATCTTAGCTACCATAAGCTGTTCAAAGGCACTTAAATGTGCGTACATTCAGCCTCTGAATGGCATACATACACAGTCCATGTCTCATGCTTAAATCCTTTTTTAACCAACATGCCTTCATCTATATGCCATTTAAGAATTGTAACAAGTGACATCATTAAGGGATCTCATAGCTTTCAACTGGATTTCCCTGGTCGCGTCATGGAAAGAGCAGGTGTTCATAATGTTTTGTCCACTCAGTAGTATAGAGGGGATAGAAGTCATTTTCTTATGGGAGGATATCAGGGAGACGTATATTTGAAATCATGTTAATCTGAAAAGAGACTATAGGGAGGTGAGAAGCAAGATTTTGACAGGAGGGAAAAGTAACACAATTTGTGAGAAGGAAAATACAAGGATTTTTGACAGAAAGAAAGCAGGATTAGGTGAAAGGAGGGAAAAGAACGAGGGAGATTTGTGGCAGAGGGGAAAGCTAGAGAGGGATGTGATTGTTGTTGTTGGTGGATTATTAAGAGTGGGTAGGTGTGTTGCAATCTGGACAGCGCTGCACTCAAAGACTGACCTCCCTGATCAGGTCACCTTGTCCTCTGACAACACTACAAATGTCTCTTGTTAGACTCTAGTGTTAGTCTCTCAGTCTCTCTTTCACACACACACAGGAACCTACTGATGTAACAATAGCTAATAACCAACCATGTTTTGAGACTTCCAGTAAGACATTTATTACCCTCAGGTACCCTGTTTGATCCTCATGTATTATTCAGGTCCGATGCCCTTTTATCTCCTCCCCTGTGTGTGTATGTGTGTGTACATATATCTCATCCCCTGTGTCTCTCTGCTCTGCTGAAATATTAATAAAGAACCAAAGAGTCAGACTGAGACTGTCCTACAACCTCTCTACAATACATTACAGAACAGCCTACATACTGATAACCAAAGAGTCACACTGAGACTGTCCTACAACCTCTCTACAATACATTACAGAACAGCCTACATACTGATAACCAAAGAGTCACACTGAGACTGTCCTACAACCTCTCTACAACCACATTACAGAGACAGCCTTGATAACCAAAAGAGTCACACTGAGACTGTCCTAACAACCCTCTCTACAATACATTACAGAACAGCCTACATACTGATAACCAAAAGAGTCACACTGGAGACTGTCCTACAAACCTCTACCACAATACATTAAGAACAGCCTAATACTGATAACCAAAGAGAGTCACACTGAGACTGTACAAACTCTCTAATTACATTAAGTTTTACAGTTTACATACTGATAACCAAAAGAGAATGAGACTGTCCTCACAACCTCTCTAAAATATTACAGAACAGCCTACACATACTGATAACCAAAGTAGCACACTGAGACTGCTGTCCTACAACCTCTCTACAATACATTACAGTAATAAGCCTGCACATTGATCGAACATTGTCATAGTAATACCACATATAATTCCAAAAGTGTAGTCTAGAATGAAGCTGTTATTTACTGTTTGCAGGAATAAGTCAGTGAAAGAGGCACAGTTATATGGATCTCAAGGGTCAATTATTGCTGATTGAACTATCCAAAAAAAAATGATCTATAAAATAAAATGAATTGAATGAATGCAATCCATTACTGGTTAATACCACATTACCACAGAAATGAATCTGTCATATCTGTATGGTTTATAGTTGACATGGCAAATAGTCTGTACTACACTCTGATATATAGCCATATATGTACTAAGATCTCTATGGTATATAGAGCTGTCCGGTATGGACAAAAATCCTAAATCCATGTCCTGAATTGATACGGTAGTGAAATACAGCGATAAGTTTCCCTAACATGAATGTTCGCCACAGTTTTTTATTACCCTTTAAACTACTATTACTGGTCTTGATGGTCCCATTAACAATCACCCATTAGGCAAACTTATTTAACTTTAAACTTCACATTTCTCTAGTATAGGCTACTACTATCATAAAGAAATCGATATCAGCAAACTGCCTACAATAAGAGGTCGGTATGGTTGCTGTTTATCATTTCTGTTTATCTTCCCAGCTCTAGTATATGGTTGATACAGCTAAATATCGATATACCACTATCTATACCAAAGGATCTCTATATAATCTATGGTTGATATGCTAAATAGTCGATAGAATATTGATATACTGCTCTATCACTAGTATCTCTATATAATCTATAGGTTGAACAGCTAAATAGTCTGTACTAGATAATGATATACTGTCTCTATCATACTAGTATCTCATAATCTATGGTTGACACAGCTAAATAGTCTATACTAGATAGCTTGATATACTGCGTTTCTATCTATACTAGTATCTCTATATAATCTATGGTTGACACAGCTAAATGTCTATACTAGATAATGATATACTGCTATATCTCTGTTTGGTTGATAGGCTTGAACTGTCTGTGAGAGTTCTATTTACTTCATACTGCCTAAGGGAATAAGAAACTGTTGCTGCTGTATCTGTAACCTCTCCACTGGACAGAGCGGTAGATGCTGGACTGGCCATGACCCGGGTGTGTGTGTGTGTGTGTGTGTGTGTCTGTGTGTGTGTGTGTGTGTGTGTGTGTGTGTGTGTGTGTGTGTGTGTGTGTGTGTGTGTGTGTGTGTGTGTGTGTGTGTGTGTGTGTGTGTGTTTCTTGTTAGAGAAATCTCACAGAATTCAATAACTGCATACAAAACAGGGAAAGAAAAAAGAGAGAGTCGGCTCTAGAAGCAGATGAACGTTAGAAGTAATGTGTAAGGAATATAAATAAAGGGTCGGGGAGAGAGAGATAGAGAGAGAGAGAGAGAGGGGGGAGAATGAGAGAAGAGAGCGAGAGAGAGAGAGGGAGAGAGAGAGAGAAGAGAGAGAAATGAGGAGAGAGAGAGGGAGAGAGGGGAAAGAATGAGAAGAGAGAGAGAGAGAGAGAAGGAGAGAGAGAAGAGAGAGAATGAGAGGAGAGAGGAGAGGGAGAGAGAGAGAAAATGAGAGGAGAGAGGGAGAGGGAGAGATAGAGAGAGAATGTGAGGAGAGAGAGAGTGAGAGGGGTGTGTGTAAAAGAGAGAAAGCAAAGGGATGATTTTTTCATCCTGTCCGGTGCTAATGATAGGCCTCTATTGAGAATTGATTAAGCATAATCCAATATTAATGCTTGACTGTTGTATCCATGTGTGTGTTTGTCTCGAAAAGCATAGGAAAGGTACACGGAGTCTGAGCGTGTATGGGAGCTTTGACATCATCAGCTCTAATGGAGGGAAGAAGAAGAGAGAGGGAAGGATACAGCTGGATGGGAAAGAGAGGAGAATAAATATTCCTCCTTTAGAGTGTCACACACGCATCCACACACACACGCACACACACGCATCCACACACACGCAAGGACCACGCACGCATCAAACGCACACACACACACACACATACGCTATACACACACACTGCAGTGTTACACTGAGCTGGCATACAAAATGTTGTTTGTCTTTATAACTTGGTTAATCATCTCATAAATCCCTGTTAGTGCCTTCGGTGTTTTGAGCATGTTTGAGTGTGTGTGTGTGTGTGCTGTGTCGTGTGTGTGTGGTGTGTGTGTTAGGATCTGTTCTTTACATGATGTTAATGCTACAGTACATGATGAAAGTACAGTGGGATAGACAGACAGACAGATTAACAGATATACATTACCTGCTAAAAGTATGTGGAGGGAATCCAACCCATATTATTGCCTATGATTTTGGAATGAGATGTTGTTCGACAAGCAGGTGTCCATATACTTTTGGCCGTGTAGTGTATACTAGAGGGGCAGAAAGAAAGAGAGAAATACAAAGGGTACATACAAACAGACAGACAGAAAGCAGACAGTGAACAGACAGACAGAAGACAGACAGATAGACAGACAGACAGACAGACAGGGAGGTAGACAGACAGACAGACAGACAGACAGACAGACAGACAGGACAGACAGACAGACAGACAGGGGACAGACAGATGACATGACAGACAGATAGACAGACAGACAGACAGAAGACAGACAGAGACAGGAGAAGAGAGAACGAGAGAACGAGAGAAGGAGAAGCAGAAAGAGGGATGAGTAAAGAACTGTATTGGTCTCTAACAGCATGCCACTCGGATCACCCTAACTCTGGCACACCTCCCTGCCTATGCCAGGGGATAGAGCGATGGAAGAGATAGAGAGAAAACAGATGAATATGGGTTGACCAGATATCAGAGCTTCTGTCTCATTCCCGGGGAGTGACACAAGAAAAAAAAAACAAGAAAGAAGAAGAGGAGAACATTTGGGGGAAACCTTTAAAGAAAGAAAGTAGGTGAGTAACTTGAGGGAAGGAGAAAGGAGAGAGGAGAAAGAGAGGTAAAGGATACCCTACTTCACTCATTCGTTTCAGTGACCTTCTATAGAAGGGGATATGAGTCATACCTGGGAGAGTCTGTGCTTTGTCCTGAGTTGACAGTTGTCTATTACAGCAAACCAAATGGCACCCTATTCAAGAAAGAAGTAGTTGTAAGGCTTAAAGGTATCGAGGGACAGAAAGAGTGTAGTTGTATTGGGGGATGTCGGTAAAGAAAGAGGTAGTTGTATTGGAGGGTATTTAGGTAGTTGTATTGGAGGTCAGGTAGTTGTATTGGAGGTATCAAGGTAGTTTGTATCGGGGGTATCTAGGTAGTTGTATCGGAGGGTATCTAGGTAGTTGTATCGGAGGGTATCTATGTAGTTGTATCGGGAGGTATCTAGGTAGTTGTATCGGGGGGTATCTAGGTAGTTGTATTGGAGGGTATCTAGGTAGTTGTATCGGAGGGTATCTAGATAGTTGTATCGGGTATGTATCTAGGTAGTTGTATCGGAGGGTATCTAGGTAGTTAGAATGGGAGGTTATCTATGTAGTTGTATTCGGGAGGTATCTATGTAGATTGTAAGGGTATCTAGGTAGTTGTATTGGAGGGTATCTAGGTAGTTGTATCGGAGGGTATCTAGGTAGTTGTATTGGAGGTATCTAGGTAGTTGTATCGGAGGGTATCTAGGTAGTTGTATCGGATGTTATCTAGGTAGTTGTGATGGAGGGTATCTAGGTAGTTGTATTGGAGGGTATCTAGGTAGGATTGTGGGTATCTAGGTAGTTGTATTGGGTATCTAGGCAAGTTGTATCGGACGGTATCTAGGTAGTTGTATCGGGATGGTATCTAGGTAGTTGTATTCGATGGTATCTAGGTAGTTGTTATCAAAAGGGAGTAGTTGTATGGTATCTAGGTAGTTGTATCGAGGGTATCTAGGTAGCCTGTATGGAGGTGCATCCAGGTAGTTATATCGGGGATGGTATCTAGGTAGTTGTATCGGGGTATCTAGGTAGTTGTATCGGATGTTATCTAGGTAGTTGTATTGGAGGGTATCTAGGTAGTTTTTGGAGGGTATCTAGGTAGATTGTATCGGAGGGTATCTAGGTAGCGATCGGAGGTATCTAGGTAGTTGTATCGGAGGGTATCTAGGTAGTTGTATCGGATGGTATCTAGGTAGTTGTAACATCGATGGTATCTAGGTAGTTGTATCGGATGGTATCTAGGTAGTTGTATCGGATGGTATCTAGGTAGTTGTATCGGGGGTATGTATCTAGGTAGTTGTATCGGGGGGTATCTAGGTTGTTGTATCGGAGGGTATCTAGGTAGTTGTATCGGATGGTATCTAGGTAGTTGTATCGGGGGTATGTATCTAGGTAGTTGTATCGGGGGTATCTAGGTAGCGGATTTGTATCGGAGGGTATCTAGGTAGTTGTATCGGTTGGTATCTAGTTGATTATCGGGGGGATGCTATCAGGTAGTTGTACGGCGGGTATCTAGGTAGTTGTATCGGAGGGATCTAGGTAGCCTTGTATTGGAGTGTATCTAGGTAGTTGTATCGGAGGGTATCTAGGTAGTTGTATCGGATGGTATCTAGGTAGTTGTATCGGAGGGTATCTAGGTAGTTGTATCGGAGGGTATCGTAGTTGTATCGGGGAGGTATCTAGGTAGTTGTATTGGGGGATGTCGGTAAAGAAAGAGGTAGTTGTATTGGAGGAGTATTTAGGTAGGTATTGGAGGTATCTAGGTAGTTGTATCGAGGGTATCTAGGTAGTTGTATCGGATGTGGTATAGGTAGTTGTATTGGATGGTATCTAGGTAGTTGTATCGGATGGTATCTAGGTAGTTGTGTAGATGGTATCTAGGTAGTTGTATCGGATGGTATCTAGGTAGTTGTATCGGGGTATGTATCTAGGTAGTTGTATCGGGTATCTAGTTGTAGTTGTATCGGAGGGTATCTAGGTAGTTGTAACAGGATGTTGGTAGTTAACGGGGTCTGTATCTAGGTAGTTGTATCGGGGGTATCTAGGTAGTTGTATCGGTGGTACTAGGTAGTTGTTGAGGGTATCTAGGTAGTGGTATTGAGGGTATTTGGTGGGTAGTTGTATCGGAGGTATCTAGGTAGTTGTATCAGAGGTACGGTAGGGGTAGTTGTATCGGAGGGTATCTAGGTAGTTGTATCGGGATGGTATCTAGGTAGTTGTATCTCGGATGGTATCTAGGTAGTTGTATCCGGAGGGTATCTAGGTAGTTGTATCGGAGGGTATCTAGTAGTTGTATCAGAGGTATCTAGGTAGTTGTATCGGAGGTATCTAGGTAGTTGTATCGGGGCATGGTATCTAGGTAGTTGTATCGGGAGGGTATCTAGGTAGTTGTAGCGAGGGTATCTATCTAGGTAGTTGTGTTTGGAGGGATGTATCTAGGAGTTATATTGAGGGATTAGTTGTATCGAAGGGTACTATCTAGGTAGTTGTATGAGGGTATCTAGGTTACAGTTATTGGAGTGGTATGTATCTAGGTAGTTGTCGGAAGGGATCTATCTAGGTAGTTGTATCGGAGGGTATTCTAGGTAGTTGTATTGAGGGTATCTAGGTAGTTGTATCGGAGGGTATCTAGGTAGTTGTATCGGAGGGTATCTAGGTAGTTGTATGGGTTATCTAGGTAGTTGTACTCGGAGGGGGTATCTAGGTAGTTGTATCGGGGAGGTATCAGGTAGTTGCGTCGGGGGATCTAGGTAGTTGTATTGGAGGGTATTTAGGTAGTTGTATTGGATGGTATCTACTGGGTAGTTGTAATCGGGGTATCTAGGTAGTTGTATCGGAGGTATCTAGGCAGTTCGAGGGTATCTAGTGTAGTTGTATCGGAGGGTATCTAGGTAGTTGTTCGGGAGGGTATCTAGGTAGTTGTATCGGGGGTATCTAGGTAGTGTCGAGGGTATCATTGAGTTGTATTGGAAGGTATCTAGGTAGTTTTATCGGATGTTATCTAGGTAGTTGTATTGGGAGGGTATCTAGGTAGTTGTATTGGAGGGTATCTAGGTAGTTGTATTGGAGGGTATCTAGGTAGTTGTATCGGAGGTATCTAGGTAGTTGTATCGGAGGGTATCTAGGTAGTTGTATCGGATGGTATCTAGGTAGTTGTATCGGATGGTATCTAGGTAGTTGTATCGGATGGTATCTAGGTAGTTGTATCGGATGGTATCTATGGTAGTTGTATTGGATGGCATCTAGGTAGTTGTATCGGGGGTATGTATCTAGGTAGTTGTATCGGGGGGTATCTAAGTAGTTGTATCGGAGGGTATCTAGGTAGTTGTATCGGATGTTATCTAGGTAGTTATATCGTGGGTGTATCTAGGTAGTTGTATCGGGGGAATCTAGGTAGTTATCGGAGGGTATCTAGTAGTTGTATTGGAGGTATCTAGTTGTATCGGAGGGTATCTAGGTAGTTGTATCGGATGGTATCTAGGTAGTTGTATCAGATGGTATCTAGGTAGTTGTATCGGATGGTATCTAGGTAGTTGTATCGGATGGCATCTAGGAGTGGTATCGAATGGTATCTAGGTAGTCGGAAGGTATCTAGTGTAGTTGTATCGGAGGGTATCTAGGTAGATGTATCAGAGGGTATCTAGGTAGTTGCCTCGAGGGTATCTGGGTAGCTGTATTTCGGGGTATCGTATCTAGGTAGTTGTATTGGAGGGTATCTAGGTAGTTTGGCATTGGAGGGGTATCTATCTAGGTAGTTGTATTGGAGGGTATGTATCTAGGTAGTTATATTGGAGGTATCTAGGTAGTTGTATTGAAGGGTATCTATCTAGGTAGTTGTGGTTGGAGGGTAGGAGTTGTATTGGAGCGTCTATGTCTAGGTAGTTGTATTGGAGGGTATCTATCTAGGTAGTTGTATTGGAGGGTATCTAGGTAGTTGTATTGGAGGGTATTCTGGGTAGTTGTATTGGGGGTACTAGGTAGTTGTATTGGAGGGTATCTAGGTAGTTGTATTCTGGAGGGTATCTAGGTAGTTGTATTGGAGGGGTTATCATAGTAGTTGTATTGGAGGGTATCTAGGTAGTTGTATTGGAGGTATCTATGCACAATAGAGGGCTGCTCACTTTCGAATGGTCCAGTCTCCTAGAGGCTTCTTTCCTCTCTGAACCACGCTGTTCTGAGACTCCCCCTCGTTCCTCTAACTTTCTCTCTCAGTCTCCCACATTCACCCCTCAACCCTCTCCTCCCTCATCCTCCTCCTTTCTCTCTCTCCAATCCTCCCTCGTCCTTTTCACCCTACTCTCATTTATCCAGTTTTTCTCCTCTTCCTCCTACTCTCTCTCTCTCTCTTCCTTCTTTCTCCTCCTTTACATATTTTTGTCTCAGAGACGAGCACACAGATGTGGTGAGATTTAGGGAAGTAGCGTGATTGTTCTGAAAAAACAGACAAGCTTTTTAAGTGCATCAAGGACACATGCTGCATGATCCTTTAGTTCATCATGGCAAATATCCCTCCTGTTTCTCCTGTGCATTACCTCTGCTTCCTCTGAACGACTTCTCCTGTCGTCTCCTCCTCTGAACTACTTCTCTCTTGTCCTCTCCTCCTGTCGTCTCCTCCTCTGAACTACTTCTCTCTTGTCCTCTCCTCCTGTCAGTCATCTCCTCCCTCTGAACCACTTCTCTTTGTCCTCTCCTCCTGTCGTTCCTCCCCTCTGAACTACTTCTCCTCTTGTCCTCTCCTCCTGTGTCTCCTCCTCTGAATTTCACTTCTCTCTTTGTCCTCTCCTCCTGGTCTTCTCCTCTGAACCACTTCTCTTGTCCTCTCCTCTTGTGTCTCCAACCCTCTTCTCCTCTCCCTCTCTTTCCCCCTCCACCCTCCCCAGGCAGGGTGAGTGACAGTGTTTACATCGGCGGAGTGACTCAGCCCATTGGAAAAAGAGCAGTAACAGCCCCCCGGCTGAGGTTCCATCTTGGTATCCTCGGTTGGCAGCTCTACCCCCACCTGGACCCCAACATGGCATCTCTCTTGCTCAGCAGCTCAGCACACACTGTCGTCAGGCGCAGATGTGTGTGTGTGTGTGGCGGAATAGGGGAAGTTCCCCCTTGACACTGGTCTTGGATCAGTTTAGCAATTTCCCCACTAAGGGGTTAAGGTTAGAATTGGGGGAGGGGAAGCTGATCCTAGATGTCTGTCAAGGGAAACTTCACCCTGGAGTGTGTGTGGATGGTGTGGGTGGTGTGCGTGGGTGGTATATGTGGGTGGTGTGTTTGGGTGGTGTGTGTGTGTGTTGGGAGGGGTCGTGGGAGCCTGATTGTTGGGGGTGGGAGAATGGGGAGTTGTCTCTGTAAAGAGTGATGAAGGAGCACCATCTCCCTTAGTTGGGAGGTAGTCTCCTGTTGTGTGTTTAGAGTCTTATGTATGGGGAGACCACTAGTGGATTAATGTAGAACTGCAGGATGAAAACAAACACTGGATGACGTTATTTAGTTTTCAAACAGGGAGTAACCCTGTGTGGCTGTGTGTGTGTGTGTGTGTGTGTGTGTGTGTGTGTGTGTGTGTGTGTGTGTGTGTGTGTGTGTGTGTGTGTGTGTGTGTGTGTGTGTGTGTGTCTGTGTGTGTGTGTGTGTGTGTGTGTGTGTGTGTGTGTGTGTGTGTGTGTGTGTGTGTGTGTGTGTGTGTGATAGAGAGAGCTAAGTGTGTACTCAGTATGTGAATGTCAAGTGTTGCCATGGTAACCCGTCTCTCTCTATCTCGCTCAACGTGCAGAAGTCTGGAGGGACACAACTCAAGCTGGTGATGTTATTCCAACTATGGACAGGCCATGCTCAGACCAATGAAGTGGGAGAGACTTAACACGCACGCCACAGACAGTATCAGTCAAAAAGTTTGGCCACCTACCATTCAAGGGTTTTCTTATTTGTACTATTTTCTACATTGTAGAATAATAGGAAGACATCAAAACTATGAAATAACACTGTAGGAGATATGAGTAACCAAAAAGTGTTAAACAAATCAAAATATATTTTATATTTGAGATTCTTTCAAAAGCCTTACTTTGCCTTGATGACAGCGCACATCTTGGCATTCTCTCAACCAGCTTAATGAGGTAGTCACCTGGAAATGTATTTCAATTAACAGGTGTGATATTGTTAAATGTTAATTTGTGGAATTTCTTTCCTTCTTAATGCGTTTGGAGCCAATCAGTTGTGTTGTGACCAAGAGTAGGGGTGGTATACAGAAAGATAGTCCTATTTGGTAAAAGACCAAGTCCATATTATGGCAAGAACAGCTCAAATAAGCAAAGAGAGAACAACAGTCCATCATTACTTTAAGAAATAGAAGGTCAGTCCAATCCGTGAAATGTTAAGAACTCTGAAAGTTTCTTTCAAGTAGTCGCAAGAACTATCAAGCACAGAGCACAGTAACAGACACATCTCAACGTCAACTGTTCAGAGGAGACTGTGTGAATCAGGCATTGATGGTTTGAATTGCTGCAAAGAAACCACCTAAAGGACACTAATAGTAAGAAGCGACTTGCTTGGCTCAAGAACCACGAGCAATGGACATTATGTGTGGATGGCGGGACATTAGGTGGAAATCCTGTCCTTTGGTCTGATGAGTACAAATGTAAGATTTTTTGGTTCCAACCACACGTGTCTTTGTGGGACGTAGAGTAGGTGAATGGATGATCTCTGCATGTGTGGTTCCCACCGTGAAGCATGGAGGAGGAGGAGGTGTGAGTGTGGAGTGTGCTTTGCTGGTGACACTGTCAGTGATGTGTTTAGAATTCAAGGCACACTTAACCAGCATGGCCACCATAGCATCTCTGCAGCGATACGCCATCCCGCATGTGGTTTTGTTCTTAGTAGGACTATCATTTGTTTTTCAAAAGGACAATGACCCAAAACACACCTTTAAGATGTGTAAGGGCTATTTGACCAAGAAGGAGAGTGAGTATCGTTGACCTGGCCTCCACAATCACCTGACCTCAACCCAATTGTGATGGTTTTGGGTGGTGATCCCTGAATATCTGTGTTCCTGTGTTGACCGTGTATGGTCTGTACAGCTGTGTTCCTGTGTTGTTGACTGTGTAGTCTGTGCATGGCTGTGTTCCTGTGTTGACTGTATCTCTATCAGACAGGCGTGATGAGAGACCAACTTCAACCTCTACTACTCTGACTTTGAGAGACACAGCGCAGACATGGCACAAAAGCACTGTGGACAGGTAAACAATGAGTCTGTTTCTCACACCTTGATAGCAACAGCCAAGGGAATATACAGCATGCCACAGCAATGGCTGGTAGTGGAGAATAGAGCAGACATTGAGAAGCATTAAACATGGACCCCTCTCATCTCTCTCTCTCACTATCCCCCTCTCCTCTCTCTCTACTCTCTCTCTCTATCCCCCTCTCCCATCTCTCTGCCTCTCTCTCCCACACCCCCACCTCTTCCATCTCTCTTCCCTGTCCCTCCTCTCCTCCACTCACCTCCTCTCTCTCAGGGTGTTGGGTTACAGAGCCAGTTCCCCCGCCGTACCAGGGAGGCTGGTTGGCGTGGTAACAGAGATCAAAGACATCACCACTGACCACAAACTGGCCCGGACCTTCTTCACCTCTCCTGAGGTCTGTTTAGCATTATATCACTCCTTCCTTTGCTTCCCTCCCTCTATCACACTCACCCCATCTCCCTCTCTCTCCTCCTCTTTTATTTAACTCTCTCTCCTTATATTACATGTTTCACATCTCTGTGTTTTCTCTAGTAGGGAATGAAAATAGATGCTGCATATTAACATTCAGCGGAAAGGCAAATTTTGCTGAATTAATTTTCTTTCATTTTCAATCTTTCTCTCTGTCAGCTCTTGAATTGCTGCCTCTCCTGTCATCTACACTGATGATGAAGAGAGAGTGCACTCAAGCTCTCTCCCCTCCATCCCCTCTATCTCCTCTGGCTGAATGTGAACACCTGTGATGGTTCCTGCCACTACTGCAGTGCAGACACGCTGTGAGTCGAGACCTGGAGGCCTCCCTGGCCGTGATGCTGCGGACCCCTCCTGTACAGACATACCTGGAGTCTCCTGGAAGCCATACAGCCTCCAACCAAACTGGCAGTGTGGGTGTAAAGTTCACCTGTGTCCCATGAGATGATCAATAACTCTAACCCTAGCCTCCAGCAGCCTAGCCTCAGCTCCAACCCTAGCCAACTCTAACCCTATCCTCAACTCTAACCTAGCCTCAACTCTAAAACTAGACTCAAGCCTAACTCTAAACCTAGCCTCCAACTCTAACCTAGCCTCAGCACCAAACTCCTAAACCTCAGCTGGCTCGGACCTAGGCTCGGCTCTGGCTGGCATCAATAAACCACAGCCTGGCCTGGCCTCAGCTCCCAGCACCTCCCCAAGCCTGGCTCCTGGCCTGGCTCAGCCTGGCTCCAACCTCGGCCCTGGCCTGGGCGCCTGGCCCTGAAGCCTGGCTCTGGCCTAGCTCTGGCTCTGAAACCCTAGAGGCTCTAAGCTGGGCTCAAGCCTAACTCTAACCCTAGCCTCAGCCCAACAGCCACAAACCCTCAGCCTAACTCCTAACCCCTCAGCCTAACTCTAACCCTAGCCTCAGCCCCTAATTCTAACCCTCCAGTCCTAACTCTAACCCTCAAGCCTAATTCCTGACCCTCAGCCTAACTCCCCAACCCTCAGCCTAACTCTAACCTAGCCTCAGCCTAATTCTAACCCTCAACTCTAACTCTAACCCCTCAACCCCTATTTCTAACCCTCAACGCTAACTCGAACCCTCAACCTAACTCCTAACCCTAGCCTCAACCTAATTCTAACCACCTATCCAACCTCATTCCTAATTCTAACCCCACAACCCTAATACTAACCCTCAACTCTAACTCTAACACTCAACCCTAACCTAGACTCAACCTAATTCACAACCCACAGCTATAACTCTAAGCCTAGCCTCCCAACCTGTGTTCTATAACTCAACCTAATTCTAACCCTCAAACCTAACTCTAACTCTAGCCTCAACCTAATTCTAACCCTCGGCTCTAACTCTAGCAGCCCATCAACTCTAACCTAACCCTCAATAACATCAACCCTCAACCTATCTAACTTAAACCTCAGCCCCTAACACAAACACTAGCCTCAACTCTAACCCTGTTGTCCGTTGCAGGTGGGAGAAAGAACCAGACTACTGTGACACAGTGAAGAAGACCCCACACCATACAACAAGGCAGCCAGACTGGTGGACCTGATAGACATATTATACTGGTTCCTCATGGGTGAGTCTGGGTTTAGGAAGGAGGAGACAGTGGACCTAGTGAACATGACAATACTGGACTTCATCATGGGTAGGTCTGGGTTGGGGAGGGAGAGGGGAAATTAATTGGACCTGATAGACATGGCTATACTGGACTTCATCATGGGTAGGTCTGGGTTGGGGGAGGGAGACTGGAGACCCTGATAGACTTGTGACTATACTAGACTTCATCATGGGTAGGTCTGGGCTGGGTTGGGAGAAACTAATTGGACCTGATAGACATGACTATACTAGACTTCCTCCTTGGGTAGGTGCAGGAGGCTGGTTGGGAGACAGTGGACCTGATAGACACCCAGGCTATACTAGACTTCATCATGGGGCGTTACAGAGGCTGGGTTGGGAGGGAGGCTGAGGTGGACCTGATGAACATGACTATACTAGACTTTATCATGTGTAGGTCTGGGCTGGGGAGAGTGGACCTGATAGACATGACTATACTAGACTTGTAGGTCTGGTTTCAGGGATTTGGGAGGAGACTAGTGGACTCTCAGTGAACATGACTATACTAAGACTTCATCATGGGTAGGTCTGGAAACAAGGTTGGGAGGGGGCTAGTGGACCCTGATGAACGCGCAGCTATACTAAGGCTTCCTCATGGGTGGGTCAGTTGGTTGGGAGGCTGATGGACCTGATAGATATGACAATACTAGACTTCTACTTGGGTAGGTCTGGAAACAAGGTTGGGAGGAAGACTGTAGTGGACCTGATAGACATGACTATACTAGACTTCCTCATACCGTGCGTCCCCACAGGCTGGGAAGGAGACTAGTGGACCTGATAGACATGGCTATACTAGACTTCATCATGTGTGGGTCTGGGCTGGGGAGGAGACTGGTGGACCTGATAGACATGACAATACTAGGCTTTCCGCATGGGTAGGTCTTGGGCTTGGGAGGAGAGAGACTGGTGGACCCTGATAGATATGAGCTACACTAGACTTCATCATGTAGAGGTCTGGGCTGGGGAGGGGAGGCCTGGTGGACCTGATAGACATGACTATACTAGACTTACTAGGTAGCAGGTGGGATCTGGATTAGGACAATAACATATTAGAACTATAAGCCAGTAATGATACTGCAATAACAATACACTTTCTATTGTGCTGATGGACACAAAAGTCTTTTCAATTAGCAGAAAGAGGAAAAAGCTGAAGATAAAACACAAACAAACCTACGAGTTCGCTTCCGAATTATTTTGTTCCAGGTAATGCTGGACGACACACTATGAGGCGTTTGAGAAGTTTAGCAGCAACACTTTCATTCTGCATAGACAATGGGAGGTTGTATCGGATGGTATCTGAGTAGTTGTATCAGTTGGTATCTAGGTAGTTGTATCGGGATGGTATCTGGGTAGTTGTATCGGGATGGTATCTAGGCCATTGTATCGGATGGTATCTAGGTAGTTATATGGGAGGGGTATCTAGGTAGTTGTATCGGAGGGTATCTGGGTAGATGTATCAGAGGGTATCTATGTGGTGCATGGAGGGTATCTAGGTAGCTGTATCGGGGTATGTATCTGATGTTTTTGTATTGGAGGTATCTAGGTAGTTTGTATTGGAGGGTATCTATCTAGGTAGTTGTATTGGAGGGTATGTATCTAGGTAGTTTATTGGAGGTATCTAGGTAGTTGTATTGAAGGGGTATCTATCTAGGTGTTGTATTGGAGGGTATCTGGGTAGTTGTATTGGAGGGGTATCCCTATCTAGGTAGTTGTATTGGAGGGTATCTATCTAGGTAGTTGTGTTGAGGTATCTGGGTAGTTGTATTGGAGAGGTAACATCTAGTGAGACCCAGCAATGGAGGGTATCTAGGTAGTTGTATTGGAGGGTATCTAGGTAGTTGTATTGGGTATCTAGGTAGTTGTGATAGGAGGTATCTGAGTGATTGTATTGGAGGTGTCTATCACCCCCAGAATGGGGGCTGCTCTGACTTTCGAATGGTCCGATCTACAGGAAGCCTTTCTCTCTCCTGCTCCTTTGTTTCTGAGACTCTTTCCTTCCCTCAATTTTCACTCCTAACTTTCTCTCATTCTCCCACATTCACCCCTCAACCTCTCCTCCTCAAGCATCCATCATCTTTCCTCTCTCTCCAATCCTCCCTCGTCCTTTCACTGTGTTTGTCTAAGTTTTTCTCCTCTTCCTCCCTACTCTCTCTCTCTCTTCCTTCTTTCTCCTCCTTTACATATTTTTGTCTCGCGAGACGAGCACACAGATGTGGTGAGTTTAGGGAAGTAGCGTGATTGTTCTGAAAAAACAGACAAGCTTTTTAAGTGCATCAGTTGCCATAGTCTTTGGATTCATTATGGCAAATATCCCTCCTGTTTCTCCTGGCATTGCCTCTTCTTCCTCTGAATGACTGCTCCTGTCGTCTCCTCCTCTGAACTACTTCGTCCTCTCCTCCTGTGGAAGTCTCCTCCTCTGGGCTACTTCTCTCTTGGCTCCTCTCCTCCTGTCAGTCATCTCCTCCTCTGAACCACTTCTCTCTTGTCCTCTCCTCCTGTGGAACATATGGAACTACTTCTCTCTTGTCCTCTCCTCCTGTAAATCTTCTCTCTGAACTACTTCTCTTGTCCTCCTCCTCCTGTCAATCATCTCCCTCCTCTGAACCACTTCTCTTGTCCTCTCCTCTTGTGTCTCCAGCCCTCTTCTCCTCTCCCTCTCTTTCCCCTCCACCCTCCCCAGGGTGAGTGACAGTAAACATCGCGCGTGACTCAGCCCATTGGAACAGGAGCAGTAACAGCTGGCTGAGGTTCCATCTTGGTATCTCCCGTTGGCAGCTCTACCCCCACCTGGACCCCAACATGGCATCTCTTGCTCAGCAGGTAAGCACACACTGTATCGTAAGCAGACATGCGTGTGTGTGGCGGAATAGGGGGAAGTTCCCCTTACACTGGTCTTGGATCAGTTTAGCAATTTCCCCACTAAAGGGGTTAGGTTAAAATTGGGGAGGAAGCTGATCCTGAATGTCTGTCAACGGAAACTTCACCTGGTAGAGTGTGTGTGGATGGTGTGGGTGGTGTGCGTGGGTGGTGTATGTGGGTGGTGTGTTTGGGTGGTGTATGTGTGTTGGGGAGGGGTGGTGAGAGCCTGATTGTTGGGGTGGGAGATATTGGGCGTTTTGTCCTGTACACACAGAGGATGAAGAAGCACCATCTCCTCAAATTTTGAGATTGTCTCTATTGTGATGTTTAGAGTCTGGTATGGGGAGACCACTAGTGGTTTAATGGACAGGATAAAACAAACACTGGATGACGTTGTTGAACAGGCAGGTGCGCCCTGTGTGTGTGTGTGTGTGTGTGTGTGTGTGTGTGTGTGTGTGTGTGTGTGTGTGTGTGTGTGTGTGTGTGTGTGTGTGTCTGTGTTGTGTGTGTGTGTGTGTGTGTGTGTGTGTGTGTGTGTGTGTGTGTGTGTGTGTGTGTGTGTGATAGAGGCTCAGTGTGTACTCGGTATGTGAATGTCAAGTGTTGCATATAGTAGCCCGTCTCTCTCTATCTCGCTCCAGTGCAGAAGTCTGGAGGGACACAACTCAATTGGTGATGTCAATTCCTAACTATGGACAGGCCATGCTCAAACCAATGAGGCGCGAAGACTTACACACGCTCTTTTTTACAATCCAATACCAGTCAAAAAGTTTGGACACACCTACTCATTCAAGGGTTTTTCTTAATTTATGCTATTTTCTACATTGTAGAATAATAGTGAAGACATCAAAACTATGAAATAACACTGCGTGGAATCTATGTAGTAACCAAAAAGTGTTAAACAAATCAAAATGTATTTTATGTTTGGATTAACTAAAGTAACCACTCTTTGCCTTGATGACAGCTTTGCACACTCTTGGCATTCTCTCAACCAGCTCAATGGGGTAGTCACCTGGAATGTATTTCAATTAACGGGTGTGAATTGTTAAATGTTAATTTGTAGATTTCTTTCCTTCTTAATGCGTTTGAGCCAATCGGTTGTGTGTTGACAAGGTAGGAATTGGTATAGAATGATCTCATTGGTAAAAGACCAAGTCCATATTATGGCAGAAACAGCTCAAATAAGCAAAGAGAACAACAGTCCATCATTACTTTAAGAAATGAAGGTCAGTCGTCATTAAAATGGTGAGAACTCTGAAGAGGTTTCTTCAAGTGCAGTCGCAAGAACCATCAAGCACTGAGTTCAAGTAACAGACACATCTCAACGTCAACTGTTCAGAGGAGACTGTGTGAATCAGGCATTGATTTTGGTGCTAAAAAACCACTACTAAGACACTCAATATATGGCTTGACTTGCTATCTTCGAAACACGAGCAAAAGGTCCCTAACCGCAGATTTTTACCTGTAAAAAAGACACCTGTCCAAGAAGCAATCAATCAATCAGATTCCAAACTCTCCACCATGGCCAAGACCAAAAAAGCTCTCCAAGGATGTCAGGCTAAGATTGTAGACCCAGCACAAGGCTGGAATGGGCTACAAGACCATCGCATACAGCTTGGTGAGAAGGTGACAACATTTGGTGCCATTATTCGCAACCGAAGAAACACAAAATAACTGTCAATCTCCCTCGGCCTGGCTCCATGCAAGGTCTCAACTCATGGAGTTGCAGAATGATCATGAGAACGGGTGGAGAGGAATCAGCCTGGCAGAACTACACGGGAGGATCTTGTCAATGATCTGAAGGCAGCTGGGACCATAGTCACCAAGAAAACAATTGTTACCACATTACGCCACGAAGGACTGAAATCCTCCTGCAGCGCCAAGAAGTCCCCCTGCTCAAGAAAATACATATACATGCCCGTCTGAAGTTTGCCAATGAACATCTGAATAGATTCAGAGGACAACTGGGTGAAGTATGGTAGATGAGACAAAATGGAGCTCTTTGACATCAACTCAACTCTCGGGCCATGTTTGGAGGAGGAGGAATGCTGCCATGACCCTAAGAACACCATCTCCACCGGCCAAACATGGAGGTGGAAACATTATGCTTTGGGGGTGTTTTTCTGCTAAGGAGACAGGACAACCACCGCATCAAAGGGACGATGGACGGGGCCATGTAGGTGTGGGTGAGAACCTCCTTCCCTCAGCCAGGCATGAAAATGGGTATGGATGGGTATTCAGCATGACAATGACCCAAAACACACGGCCAAGGCAACAAAGGAGGGTTTAAGAAGAAGCATCACATTAAGGTCTGGAGGGTTGGGCCAAATCTCCAGACCTTAATCCCATAGAAAATCTGTGGAGGAAGCTGAAGGTTCGAGTTGCCAAACGTCAGCCTCGAAACCTTAATGACTTGGGAGAAGATCTGCAAAGAGGAGGGGAAAAATCCTCCCTGAGATGTGTGCAAAGTTGGTGGCCAACTACAAGAAACGCCTGACCTCTGTGATTGCCAACAAGTTTTGCCACCAAGTACTAAGTCATGTTTTACAGAGGGGTCAAATACATATTTCCTCATTAAAATGCAAATCATTTTTATAACATTTTTGACATGTGTTTTTCTGGATTTTTGGTGTTGTTCTGTCTCTCACTGTTCAAATAAACCTACTATTAAAATTATAGACTGATCATTGGTTTGTAAGTGGGCAAACGACAAAATCAGCAGGGGTAGCTCAAAAAAATAAGGGAACACTTAAAACAACACATCCTAGATCTGAACAGAAAGAAATAATCTTATTAAATACTTTTTCTTTACATGCTGAATGTGCTGATAACAAAATCACACAAAAATAATCAATGAAATCCAATTTATCAACCCATGGAGGTCTGGATTTGGAGTCACACTCCAAAATTAAAGTGGAAAACCACACTACAGGGCTGATCCAATCCTGATGTAATGTCCTAAAACAAGTCAAAAATGAGGCTCAGTAGTGTGGCCTCCACGTGCCTGTATGACCTCCCTACAATGCCTGGGCATGCTCCGATGAGGTGGCGGATGGTTCTGAGGGATCTCCTCCCAGACCTGGACTAAAGCATCCGCCAACTCCTGGACAGTCTGTGGTGCAACGTGGCGCTGGTGGATGGAGCGAATGATGTCCAGATGTGCTCACTATTCAGGTTGGGGAACGGGCGCAGTCATAGCATCAAGCCTCTCTTGCAGGAACTGCTGACACACCCAGCCACATGAGGTCTAGCATTGTCTTTGCATTAGGAGGAACCCAGCCAACCGCACCAGCATATGGTCTCACAAGGGGTCTGAGGATCTCATCTCGGTACCTAATGGCAGTCAGGCTAATTTACAAGACATGAGGGCTGTGGTGCCCTTAAAGAATTGCCACCCCACACCATGACTGACCCACCGCCTAAACCGGTCATGCTGGAGGATGTTGCAGTAGAGAACGTTTCCACGAAGTGCCTCCAGACACGTCACATGTGCTCAGTGTGAACCTGCTTTCATCTGTGAAGAGGACAGGCGCCAGTGGCGAATTTGCCAATCTTGGTGTTCTTCGGCAAATGCCAAACGCCCTGCACGGTGCTGGGCTGTAAGCACAACCCCACCTGTGGACGCCAGGCCCTCATACCACCCTCATGGGAATCTGTTTCCCTGGACCGTTTGGAGCAGACACATGCACATTTGTGGCCTGCTGGAGGTTATTTTGTAGGGCTCTGCAGTATCCCTGCTCCTCCTTGCACAAAGGCGGAGGTAGCGGTCTGCTGCTGGGTTGTTGTCCTTCCACGGCCTCCCTCCACATCTCCTGATGTGCTGGCCTGTCTCCCTGTTAGCGCCTCCATGCTCTGGACACTCACGCCTGACAGATACAGCAAACCTTCTTGCCACAGCTCACATTGATGTGCCATCCTGATGAGCGTAATCACCTGAGCCACTTGTGTGGGTTGTAGACTCCGTTCAATACCACTAGAGTGAAAGCACCGCCAGCATTCAAAAGTGACCAAACATCAGCCAGAAGACAGAACTGGAGAAGTGGTCTGTGGGTCCCACCTGCAGAACCACACCTTTATTGGGGTGTCTTACACTGCCTATAATTTCCACCTGTTGTTCATTCCATTTGCACAACAGCATGTGACATTTATTGTCAATCAGTGTTGCTTCCTTTAAGTGGACAGTTTGATTTCACAGAAGTGTGATTGACTTGGAGTTACATTGTGTTGTTTAAGTGTTCCCTTTATTTTTTTGAGCAGTGTACTTTCCCCCCACTATATATATAT
>NC_059443.1:68289024-68361524 GCF_905237065.1 Salmo salar | reverse complement strand
AACCATCTCAATTGGTTTGAGGTCGGGTGATTGTGGAATCCAGGTAATCTGATGCAGCACTCCATCACTCTCCTTCTTGGTCAAATAGCCCTTATACAGCTTGGAGGTGTGTTGGGTCATTGTCCTGTTGAAAAACAAATGATAATCCCACTAAGCACAAAACAGATTGGGTGGCGTATCGCTGCAGAATTCTGTGGTAGCCATGCTGGTTAAGTGTGCCTTGAATTCTAAATAAATCCCAGACAGTGTCACCAGCAAAGCACCCCCACACCATCACACCTCCTCCTCCATGCTTCACGGTGGGAACCAAACATGCAGAGATCATCTGTTCACCTACTCTGCATCTCACAAAGACACGGCGGTTGGAACCAAATATCTAAAATTTGGACTCATCAGACCAAAGGACAGATTTCCACCAGTCTAATTTCCATTGCTCGTGTATCTTGGCCTAAGCAAGTCTCTTCTTCTTATTGGTGTCCTTTAGTAGTGGTATCTTTGCAGCAATTCGACCATGAAGGCCTGATTCACATAGTCTCCTCTGAACGGTTGATGTTGAGATGTGTCTGTTACTTTATGTCAGGGATTTATTTTTTGTCAGACGATATGGCGAAATCATCGTCGGAAAATGAGGACCAATATGCAGCAGAGTTGAGATAGTTCATTTTGAACATTTAATGAACTCAAAAATGAACATACAAAATAACAAAAACGAACTCACGATTTCTAGACAGTCCTGTTAGGCTCACTCACGCTAAACAAGAAACAATCTCCCACAAATACACAGACAAACACACCCAACTAATATAGGACTTCCAATCAAAGGCAACACCACACAGCTGCCTTCAATTGGAAGTCCACCCCAATTAACCAAACATAGACATACAACCAGCTAGATCAACATAGAAATACGTAAACAAGGAACAGTGCCCAAAAACCCCGGAATACTTAAATCAAATGCCCTTTTAGAAAAAACACCACCCCGAACCACATAAACCAAATACCCTCTGCCACGTCCTGACCAAACTACAATAACAATTAACCCTTATACTGGCCAGGACGTGACACTTTAACTCTGTGAAGCATTTATTTGGCCTGCAATTTCTGAGGCTGGTGACTCTAATGAACTTATCCTCTGCAGCAGAGGTAACTCTGGGTCTTCCTTTCCTGTGGTGGTCTTCATGAGAGCCAGTTTCATCATAGCACTTGATGGTTTTTGCCACTGCACTTGAAGAAACTTTCAAAGTTCTTGACATTTTCTGGATTGACTGACCTTCATGTCTTAAATTATTGATGGACTGTCGTTTCTCTTTGCTTTTTTGAGCTGTTCTTGCCATAATATTGACTTGGTCTTTTACCAAATAGGGCTTTCTTCTGTGTACCTTGTCACAACACAATTGATTCGCTCAAACGCATTAAGAAGGAAAGAAATTCCACAAAATAACTTTTAACAAGGCACACCTGTTAATTGAAATTCATTCCAGGTGATTACCTCATGAAGCTGGTTGAGAAAATGCCAAGAGTGTGCAAAGCTGTCATCAAGGCAAAGGGTGGCTACTTTGAAGAATCTGAAATATAACAAATATTTTGATTTGTTTAACACTTTATTTCCATATGTGTTATTTCATAGTGTTGGTGTCTTCACTATTATTCTACAAAGTAGAAAATAGTAAAAATAAAGAAAAACCCTTAAATGAGTAGGTGTGTCCAAACTTTTGACTGGTACTGTATATTCCGCTCTATTCACTCTCCGATTCGAAAATGCTAATTAGCATCAACATAGACATCATATAAGACTACAAATCCCAACAAGGTCCTGCACATCATCTCTGGTGTCATCGCTGACACCTTTTGCTAACAGGTATTGTGTCAATTTAAAAGTTGCACAAGACAGATTCCAGAATTGTACATTTAAAAAGATTCTGCCAATTCATTCATTACTCTATTTAGCTAACATTAGACACGTAATCCAGAGATTTGGGGCAGCAGGTAGGCTAGTGGTTAGAGCGTTGGGCCAGTAAACAAAATGTTGCTGGTTTGAATCCTCGAGCTGACAAGGTAAAAAATGTAATTCTGCCCCTGAACGAGTAAAAATGTGTTCTTAACTGACTTGCTTAGTTAAATAAAGGTTACATTTAATTTTTGTATTTTTTATTATTACCTTTTCCCTCATGGCATTTGTAGTTCTTTATGATAGCCACATTAGCAGCTAATTAGCATCACATTTTGGGGGGGTAAATACAGGTGAATATATTGATAAAAGTCACCTTGTCCTCGAGATTTACATGGTTATCAAAACATCACATCAGGGTAAGCCTACATGAAACACAGCCCTTATTTTAAGTGTTTCCAAAATCCCCTATGGGAAAAATGTATGGTGTAAAAACGATTGGAACCATTTCCCTGTCTGACTGCTAAGTTTTATGTGTATTATGACTCATACTGTGTTAACTCTATGGAGGACTGCTTTTCTGAGGAGTGCCAATATGGCCACCCGGTGGCTTCAAAGCCTCTCATTGGTCAAAACATACAGTAGCATCAGCAATCCAGGGTTTATATAGGTCATTGGGAGGGATACAGTGCTTCCAGGTGGATAAAGAAAAAAGGGGAAATCTGGGATTGCTACATTCATTTTGTTGCTGTTTGAATCCCAGATTTCCCTTTTAATGGGATGTGCGTGAGGTATGGGAATGTTTTAGATAGGCTCATAGATATGCATGTACAGTAGATACTGTACATCAGGGCTATTCAACTAGCGCTCCACGTGCCAGATCCGGCCCGTTTATGAATTTATACCCTGAACATTAATAAAAGATCTGTAAAAAAAAGTAATTATTTCCACCAAAATCCGACGTTCAGTGCCAAAATGACAAGCACTATGGTGGTTGTCTATAGTCTGGTTTATAGTGCCTATGTAGAATGTCAATGATTTTTGTTCGTCATATGCATTTGGCGGTAGCGTTTGAACGGTTTAAGCGCCAAAATATGATGAAAGCTACAACTCTAAGGAACACATACGTGCCTTCTGTTGCCCTCTCTAATGCTCACAAAGACTCATTAGTGTGCATATCATCAGTTCCATAGGATGCTAACAGGTGGATAAAGACAGTTAATGTGGTTGTATAGGATGGTAACAGGTGGATAAAGACAGTTCATGTGGTTCTATAGGATGGTAACAGGTGGATAAAGACAGTTAATGTGGTTCTATAGGATGGTAACAGGTGGATAAAGACAGTTAATGTGGTTGTATAGGATGGTAACAGGTGGATAAAGACAGTTAATGTGGTTGTATAGGATGGTATCAGGTGGATAAAGACAGTTAATGTGGTTGTATAGGATGGTAACAGGTGGATAAAGACAGTTAATGTGGTTCTATAGGATGGTAACAGGTAGATAAAGACAGTTAATGTGGTTCTATAGGATGGTAACAGGTGGATAGAGACAGTTAATGTGGTTCTATAGGATGGTAACAGGTGGATAAAGACAGTTAATGTGGTTCTATAGGATGGTAACAGGTGGATAAAGACAGTTAATGTGGTTCTATAGGATGGTAACAGGTGGATAAAGACAGTTAATGTGGTTCTATAGGATGGTAACAGGTAGATAAAGACAGTTAATGTGGTTCTATAGGATGGTAACAGGTGGATAGAGACAGTTAATGTGGTTGTATGGGATGGTATCAGGTGGATAAAGACCGTTAATGTGATTGTATAGGATGGTAACAGGTGGATAAAGACAGTTCATGTGGTTCTATAGGATGGTAACAGGTGGATAAAGACAGTTAATGTGGTTGTATAGGATGGTAACAGGTGGATAATGACAGTTAATGTGGTTCTATAGGATGGTAACAGGTGGATAAAGACAGTTAATGTGGTTGTATGGGATGGTATCAGGTGGATAAAGACCGTTAATGTGGTTGTATAGGATGGTATCAGGTGGATAAAGACAGTTAATGTGGTTGTATAGGATGGTATCAGGTGGATAAAGACCGTTAATGTGGTTGTATAGGATGGTATCAGGTGGATAAAGACAGTTAATGTGGTTGTATAGGATGGTATCAGGTGGATAAAGACCGTTAATGTGGTTGTATAGGATGGTATCAGGTGGATAAAGACAGTTAATGTGGTTGTATAGGATGGTATCAGGTGGATAGAGACAGTTAATGTGGTTGTATAGGATGGTAAGAGGTGGATAAAGACAGTTAATGTGGTTCTATAGGATGGTAACAGGTGGATAAAGACAGTTAATGTGGTTGTATAGGATGGTAACAGGTGGATAAAGACAGTTAATGTGGTTGTATAGGATGGTAACAGGTGGATAAAGACAGTTAATGTGGTTCTATAGGATGGTAACAGGTGGATAAAGACAGTTAATGTGGTTATATAGGATGGTATCAGGTGGATAAAGACAGTTAATGTGGTTGTATAGGATGGTAAGAGGTGGATAAAGACAGTTAATGTGGTTCTATAGGATGGTAAGAGGTGGATAAAGACAGTTAATGTGGTTGTATAGGATGGTAACAGGTGGATAAAGACAGTTAATGTGGTTGTATAGGATGGTAACAGGTGGATAGAGACAGACAGTTATTGTTCATTGCTTTGTGTTACAGAGTCATAAACAGTGTTTTGTCTTGTAGGCTCCTTTGTTAGTTTAAAAAACAAAGAAGAAATAGCAGTTGAGTTTACCACTCAAGTCATATATTTTCTGTTGAATGCTCAGAAAATGGTCTATAAGCTTTAATAAACTGGGTGGTTCAAGCCCTGAATGCTGATTGGCTGAAATACATGGTATATCAGACCGTATACCACGGATATGACAAAACATTTATTTCTACTGCTCTAAATACTTTGGTAACCAGTTTATAATAACAATAAGGCACCTCGGGCGTTTGTGATATATGGCTAATTTACGCCACGTTGCATCGTGCCTAAGAACAGGCCTTAGCTGTAGTATATTGGTACATACCACACCCCCTCGGGCCTTGTTGTTTTTTTTTACCACTTCTAAACACTTTTCTACCTCTCATGTCAGTATTACATCTATTTATGATATCAATATGATACTATGATTGTGCTCACAGTAAATACTGATCTGATACTGATAAATCTCTCAGTAGAAATGAAGAATGTATTGTTATGTTATGTCTAACATGACCATCTTGAATGTAATGTCTCTTTTGAAAAAGTATATTATTATTTTTGTATATTTAAATAATACTGTTGTATGTTAAACATCACAGCATAGTTGAAAGATATATGGTGCATAGAAATCCGAAGTGTGGCCAGCAGAGATAGATGGGATGGGCTGAGGGAAGCTAAGGGAAGCTGAGGGTTGGGATGTGGAATTGGAGTTGCTTGGTAGGGGATAGAATGACGGTCAAAGATGAAAGTAAAACAAGTCAAACTAAAACAAAACAAAAAGTTAGTTTGAATGACACTGAGGAGCAGCTAATGCCTGTTTGCCTGAGGCTGATGCCGTGCAGGTGTTTGTACACATGCATATACACACACTCTCCTTCAAATGCACACGTGCACATAAATAGTGCCATACATTCACTCAAACATATTCAGTTGGCCTTGCTGTTATGATTTTAGTTGTCCTTGATGTCTTTTGTTTTTTGCATTGTTGTTTTCTGTTTTCCTTTGTCTTTCTCTTTTTTTGTCTTTTGTTCATTTTGTTGGTTGTTGGTGCATTGGGGGCTTTGGGGTGGGGAATGGAATGGAATGATAAAAATGTCTTGGGTGGTTGAGGGGCAGCTCTTGGGGAACTGTGGGGGGGGTCTTGGAGGGCTGGTGGCCTGGCGGTTGGGAGCTTGGGCCGGGGGCTGATGGTTCGCTGGTTCGGGGCCACGTTTTTGACCTTGTGGGAGATCTGTTGACGTGCCCTTCAGCAGGGCGTTGCTTCTGTGTGTCTCTCTGGATGGGAGTCTGTTAGATGACTAATGTGATGTAGCTGATGTTGAGCGGCTTCGCTTCAAGTATATTGTATGTTTTAAATATTCTATAAAAAATTCAATAAAAAAAATGTATAAAAATGTTGCAGAAGAAATTATGTTTGGGTTTTCCTTTTTAAATGTATTTTTATAAAGCAGCTTAATTTTTATTACAATCTTATTGATAGTCATTGGTGAAGGGATGTATTGTTTAACATAGCTGAAAGTTGGTGTTTTTTAAATATTTTAGCCAATTAATAAAGAATCAACTCTCTCTCTCTCTCTGTCTGTCTGTCTGTCTGTCTGTCTGTCTGTCTGTCTGTCTGTCTGTCTGTCTGTCTGTCTGTCTGTCTGTCTGTCTGTCTGTCTGTCTGTCTGTCTGTCTGTCTGTCTGTCTGTCTGTCTGTCTGTCTGTCTGTCTGTCTGTCTGTCTGTCTGTCTGTGTGTTTTAAATTCTACAAACACTTCCATTGGACCCATTGAAATGTACCATTAGAGGGCATAGGCATACCTGTGGGATGGGTCAGTGCTATTCCGGGATCCTTAGGACGTCCATACTCTAAACCCTAACACTAACCCTTACTTTAACTCATTTCATTTTCAACTTCAATGGGGTAGAGCTGTCCCAACAATACCAGATAGCACAGACCCTTTTGGATGCGGGGGCCGGGCTGCCCGGATGATGGTGAAGGTGCTGCTGTTGTTCGGCGTCCACTGGTGATGTCAATAGAGCCGACACTTGTTAATGCCCCGAGAGGATGTACGGTGCTACAGGCGATGGCTTTTTTAAATGTATTTTTATTTAATTCACCTTTATTTAACCAGGTAGGCCAGTTGAGAACAAGTTCTCATTTACAACTGCAACCTGGACAAGATAAAGCAAAGCAGTGCGACACAAACAACAACACAGAGTTACACATACACAAATGTACAGTCAATAACACAATATACAAATCTATGTACAGTGTGTGCAAATGTAGAAGAGTAGGGAGGTAAGGCAATAAATAGGCCATGGAGGCGAAATATTTACAATAACGAGAACGAAACTGTTCTTAAATGTTTAATGCTTTGACAGTTACCAGACAGAGACAGTACATGTCTCGAGGGCTTCTCGCGTACCTTTGGATTTAGAAATAAAAGGTAGAGTTGTCTCCTCCTGTCGTTCTAGTGGTCGTATCCCACATGTCTGACTCTGGATGGAGGTTCAACCAAGACACATGAAGAAACAAACCGCTCCAACTATCCACCACTGGTCTTTTTTGGACGGAGATGGTCTCGCGCGGAATAACGGATTTGTGAAGTTTTATGGCGCTCGGGCACGGCTCCAAAAAGTCGCGCTCCTGTGGACCTGCCGTTAGAATAGGTCAGCAGAAGTAGTGATAGGCCTATGATTTAGTTACCATTTAAAGTAAATAACATATATTTTCTACTTTATAATAGCTCCCTTGTCCATAAGAACAGATCTAGAGTCAGATTAGCATACTCTAAACCAATCATTACCATTAGGATGAAAGAATACCTGAGCCTGTATGCAGAATCCTACTCATGTAGAACTCTAAACTCTGATGCCAGCTGTAAGGGAGGATTGTGTGTGTGTGTGTGTGTGTGTGTGTGTGTGTGTGTGTGTGTGTGTGTGTGGTGGTGGTGTTGATGATGTTCTTTACAGGCTGGTAACGAGACCTCTGTGACGTCCTCTAATACGTCTAGATGACCCTATCGGTGTCTCCTAGCCTTCCGTATATCGTCACCATCATCATCCTCACCGGAGGAAGCACTCTGGTCTGGTACTTCCTGGGTGAGCAAGGGATTGTGAGATAATAATGTGTGACACAGACACGCTTGCGAGCAGCCCAGAACACTTACACACTTACACACGCACGCACGCACACACACACACACACACACACACACACACACACACACACACTATGACTGGCTATCTGATATGTAACATGCCAGTAAGTCTCTTCCCCCTCCCCATCCCTCCCTCCAGAGTACAGGGTGTGGATACTGGAGCCCAGGGTACAGCAGCAGTATACTGCTAGACTCTCTATCCTCAACAGGAACTACTCCTCTGGTCTTTCCTCTCACACCAGCCCAGCCTTCACAGCCCAGGCCAAGGAAGTAGAATATATCGTATAGGACACACATACACACACACACACACACACACACACACACATGCATGTGGTCATGCACAAGCAAACACACACACACTCAGGCACACGCGCAGGCTCACACATGCCCAGGTGGGACACAGCCACGCATGCAAGCAGGCAGGAAGGCTTGCACACCAGGCAGGTCACCAGTGACACAAGTCAGTATTCAATGTCCATCCATATCTGAGGACTTCAGGAGATGATGTGGAAACTGGCCACTAGGGGCAACAGTGAGTGCTGTTACCTTCCAGTAGGTTTTGGTTTTGCTAGGGCGTTGTGGACAAGGATGGTGGATGGGCGTAAGCAACTGCCTCCGATTCCAAAGGTTGCACGTTTGAAGCCAGTAAGAGAAAATTGTTTCTGAGATTTTTGTTTTATGCCTATGCCTATGCCTATCCCAAACCTTAACCCTACCCTTAACCATTACGGAGTTAATGCCTAACCTTAACCTTAAACACTTTGAAATTTGACGTTCAAGAAAAATGTATGAATGTCTAATTCTGACGTGAGACTGTGAGAGCAAGTTGTGCACACACACTAACATACACACACACATACACACACACACACACACACACACACACACACACATGCATTGCAGTCTCTGTATTGTCTTGTTGTTTTATTGTTTTACTGTGTTGTCGTATTGTTTTTTCTTTTCAATTTAAATACTGACAATCAAACTACAGAATATACATGTATCTCTCTCTTTGTCTCCCCCTCTCTCTCTCTCTCTCTCTCTCTCTCTCTCTCTCTCTCTCCCTCTCTCTCTGTCTCCCCCCTCTCTCTCTCTCTCTCTGTCTCCCCCTCTCTCTCTCTCTCTCTCTCTCTCTCTCTCTCTCTCTCTCTCTCTGTCTCCCCCCTCTCTCTCTCTCTCCCACTCCCCCCTCTCTCTCTCTCTCTCCCCCTCTCTCTCTGTCTCCCCCCCTCTCTCTCTCTCCCACTCCCCCCTCTCTCTCTGTCTCCCCCTCTCTCTCTGTCTCCCCCCTCTCTGTCTCTCTTTCTCTCTCTGTCTCCCCCCTCTCTCTCTCTCTCTCTCTCTCCTCTGTCTATCTCAGGTGTGAAGGATAGTGAAGGGCTCAGATCTACAGTATCTCACTACTTCAACTCCACTGAAGTGTTTGGGTTGGTGAAACCAGATCCAGATTCAGGCCAACATAAATACTGTATCTACATCCATGTAGAGGTAACTGTTGCAATAAAGGAAGCTTCAACATAAATACTGTACCTACATCCATGTAGAGGTAACTGTTGCAATAAAGGAAGCTTCAACATAAATACTGTACCTACATCCATGTAGAGGTAACTGTTGCAATAAAGGAAGCTTCAACATAAATACTGTACCTACATCCATGTAGAGGTAACTGTTGCAATAAAGGAAGCTTCAACATAAATACTGTACCTACATCCATGTAGAGGTAACTGTTGCAATAAAGGAAGCTTCAACATAAATACTGTACCTACATCCATGTAGAGGTAACTGTTGCAATAAAGGAAGCTTCAACATAAATACTGTACCTACATCCATGTAGAGGTAACTGTTGCAATAAAGGAAGCTTCAACATAAATACTGTATCTACATCCATGTAGAGGTAACTGTTGCAATAAAGGAAGCTTCAGCATAAATACTGTACCTACATCCATGTAGAGGTAACTGTTGCAATAAAGGAAGCTTCAACATAAATACTGTACCTACATCCATGTAGAGGTAACTGTTGCAATAAAGGAAGCTTCAACATAAATACTGTACCTACATCCATGTAGAGGTAACTGTTGCAATAAAGGAAGCTTCAACATAAATACTGTACCTACATCCATGTAGAGGTAACTGTTGCAATAAAGGAAGCTTCAACATAAATACTGTATCTACATCCATGTAGAGGTAACTGTTGAAATAAAGGAAGCTTCAACATAAATACTGTATCTACATCCATGTAGAGGTAACTGTTGAAATAAAGGAAGCTTCAACATAAATACTGTATCTACATCCATGTAGAGGTAACTACTGCAATAAAGGAAGCGCCAACATAAAGTGTTCGTTTGGATGAGAGGGAGGAAGGAAGAGGGAGGGGGAATGTGTGATTGGATGAGAGGGAGGAAGGAAGAGGGAGGGGGAATGTGTGATTGAATGAGAGGGAGGAAGGAAGAGAGGGGATGATTATTGGACAATAGTTAGAAACTGGCACAGATCTAGGATCAAATTCTAAAGGAGCAATGTAAAACTGGCCTTAGGTCAGTGTCTGGGGGTGCTGTATGCTACTGTTTGGACTAGAGGGGGTTGGTGACGATCACATGTCATAGAAGGTCAGTTGGAGTTTGAATTCACGTCAGTTAGTCATTCTTTCATTAGCCTTATCATTCACACGCCAGACAATGACAGGACCATCGTTTCCTCAAAACACGAGGGTATGTTCCTAGTGGAGCATCTGGAGGAGTATGTACACTACATGGCTTTGTGGACACCTGCTTGTCAAACATCTCATTCCAAAATCATGGGCATTAATATGGAGTTGGTCACCCCTTTCCTGTTATAGTAGCCTCCACTCTTCTGGGAAGGCTTTCCAATAGATGTTGGAACATGGCTGTGGGGACTTGCTTCCATTCAGCCACAAGAGCATTAGTGAGGTTGGGCACTGATGTTAGGTGATTAGGCCTGGCTCGCAGTCAGCGTTCCAATTCATCCCGAAGGTGTTCGATGGGGTTGAGGTCAGAGTTCTTCCACACCGATCTCAAAAAACGATTTATTTATGTACCTGGCTTTATGGACAGGGGCCTTGTCATGCTGAAACTTTTGCCACAAAGTTGGAAGCACAGAATTGTCTAGAATGTCATTGTAGCCTTCCCTGTAGCTCAGTTGGTAGAGCATGGTGTTTGCAACACCAGGGTTGTGGGTTCGATTCCCACGGGGGGCCAGCACAGAAAAAAAAAAAAAAAAAAAAAAACCTATGAAATGTATGCATTCACTACTGTAAGTCGCTCTGGATAAGCGCGTCTGCTAAATGACTAAAAAAAAATGACTAAAAAAATGTATGCTGTAGTGTTAAGATTTCCCTGTACTGGAACTAAGGGGACAAGCCTGAACCATGAAAAACAGCCCCAGACCATTATTCCTCCTCCGCCAAACTTTACAGTTGGCACTATGCATTGAGGCAGGTAGCGTTCTCCTGGCATTCGCCAAACTCAGATTCGCCCGTCGGAATGCCAGATGGTGAAGTGTGATTCATTACTCCAGAGAGCACATTTCCACTGCTCCAGAGTCCAATGGTGGCAAGCTTTACACCACTCCAGCCGACGCTTGGCATTGCGCATGGTGCTCTTAGGTTTGTGTGCGGCTGCTCGCCCATGGAAACCCATTTCATGAAGCTCCAGATGAACAGTTCTTGTGCTGACGTTGCTTCCAGAGGCAGTTTGAAACTCGGTAGTGAGTGTTGCAACAGAGGATAGCACTCGGTGGTCCCGTTCTGTGAGCTTGTGTGGCATACCACTTCGCGGCTGCGCCGTTGTTGCTCCTAGACTTTTCCACTTCAGAATAACTGTCACATCCTGATCTGTTTTACCTGTCTTTGTGCTTGTCTCCACCCCCCTCCAGATGTCGCCCATCTTTCCCATTACCCCAAGTGTATTTATACCTGTGTTCTCTGTTTGTCTGTTGCCAGTTCATTTTGTTTGTCAAGCCTACCAGCGTTTCCCCCTTGCTCCTGTCTTGTTCTACTTCCTGTTTTCCAGTTCCCGGTTCTTGACCATTCTGCCTGCCCTGACCCTTACCCTGCCTGCCGTTCTGTACATTGTCACACCACCCTGGATTATTGACCTCTGCCTGTCCTAACCCTGAGACTGCCTGCCGTTCTGTACCTTATGGACTCTGATCTGGATTACTGACCTCTGCCTGCCCTGACCCTGAGACTGCCTGCCGTTCTGTACCTTATGGACTCTGATCTGGATTATTGACCTCTGCCTGCCCTGACCCTGAGATTGCCTGCCGTTCTGTACCTTATGGACTCTGATCTGGATTACTGACCTCTGCCTACTCTTGACCTGTCGTTTTGTCTGCCCCCTGTTCTAGTAATACACCTTTGTTACTTCAACACTGTCTGCATCTGGGTCTTCTCCCTGAAACGTGATAATAACAGCACTTACAGTTGACCGGGGCAGCTCTAGCTGTGCAGAACTTTGATGAACTGACTTGATTGAAAGGTGGCATCCTATGACCGTGCCACACTGAAAGTCACTGAGCTCTTCAGTAAGGCCATTCTACTGCCGATGTTTATCTATCAAGATTGCATGGCTGTGTGCTCGATTTTATACACCTGTCAGCAATGGGCATAGCTGAAATAGCAAAATCCACTCATTTAAAGGGGTGTCCACATACTTTTGTATATAGTGTATTTTAGTAAGTGTAACCTTACAGTTTGACCATCAACTGTTTGTGCTCCTGTTCCCACCTACTAAACTTGTCCTGTATCAGTAAATGGATATAGTCATTTCAGGAAGTTCTCCCACGTCTGCATTCAGAGGTCTCCAAGGAAAATCATATCCTCGTGAAATAATAGGTGACTCATCCTCATGATACAAATAGTCTTTGTTGAGTCTATTGACCCAACTGGTGTGTGTGTTTATGATCATCAGATGAAAGGGTTCAGTCTGTTATCTGTCACTACGCTTGGACCAGACCTGTTTAGCAGAGATACAGGATGGCCGAGTGGACCCACCAACCGGTCACACAGACACACACGGAAACACACACACACTTTAAACCTGAAGACATTCCGTAGTCATAGGAATGTACTTAATGTGGAATAAACACATGGTATGCATAGCCGCAGGAAGTAAGGATGCTGAGTGTGCTTCAGCACCCCCTGATGAATCACATTTGAAAAAGAATACATGTAAAAATAAAACATTTATGAATATTTATTTTTTACCACCAAATTAGTGCCGTAGACCTGTATGAGCAGAGAACAATACTGGTCAGCAGAGCAGGGAGAAAAATCCCCCCCTCCCCCCCCCCAAAAAAAAACCCCTCTTCCTGATGGTGTCTGTTGTAATCAAATCTTTAATTTGTTAAGAACATGGTTGAATTGTTGTATGCATCTGATATTAAAAATAAGTTCTGTAATAACTATTAAACCTCTCTTTTTCTATATGAATAAAGCACCTGGATACGGTTGAAGGAAGACTAACATGTAATGAACAGTCTCTTTTCATAGTTTCTTGTGGAGGAGAAAAGCACCTGTGGAAAATCAACTACTTGTTACACCAAGGCCATACTCTAGTCATACTTTGTCCACTTGAGGGCAGCAAAACGTCTTATTTGGTCTCTGTCTGTCTCTTTCACTACCTCACTCGCCACACACGGCACTTTCAAAGCTTTTGCACCTGTTATTTCCAGAAAGGAATAAAAACATAAAATGTTCAAATTTGACACTTTACATCATCTCAACATTTCACAATAACAGAAGTCACATTGGACGCTTTAGAAAAAAGGAGCAAGAACAGAAGAACAACTGAAAAATGTAATATTTTTGTTTTAACCCCGCTTCTGACAAGTACAGATAGCAGCGTTGATGACATATGTGGTTTCAGTTGAAACTAAGTGAAGTCACAAAAATCCCTTTTCAGTCAGCAATCTCTTTTCTGTTCACTCGTTTACTTTTCAGAGAAAGCAGGCAGACGTTTTTCTCGTCATTAATGGGGCTGAATCATTCAGTGGTGACCAATTGAGAGACAAGAAACTGATTCGTCATTAAGCACATGTCCTTCAGTTCAGAGTGAAATGTAACTCAACCATAGAGCATTGAGAAGCCGGTGTTTCTGAGACTACAAGAAGGTTCACTACACAAGGTAAGGCTCTCTGACTGGTGCTCTCTTTGAATATTCATATATAGGATCTTAATTTGATCAATCTTTTGTGTAGTGTATTCAAGGTTCAATAAGGCTTTTAACGCTTGTAATTTCCAATTTAAAATGTCAGACTTGATTTGCCCTATCGAAAAATGTATCAGCCCCAACAACAAATATCCATCATCTATATAACTATAATCCACATAATAATTCACATTTCCAGTTGCTGCAAGATAATTTTCCTGCTGTAGCAAACTGGCTCAAATGAAGCTCCAACATCTGTGATGTATTCAGGTGGTTATGGATTACATTTGTTGTTCAATCAAGAAAAGCTACTCTGCCTGTGTGTTTGCCCATGTGTGGGTTTGAGTGTGATCATTTGGAATTACACAGTTGAGGTCATGATCACGGTAGTGATGAGATGATGATGATGACTATTATCACTGAAGAGACATACAGAGAGCGAAGCTGTTACAATATTGCATACACCTCTCCCATCCTTTGGGGCTGATGAAATGTGTCTAGGCTATGCGCTAGGAAAGGATTCAGAGAAGACCAGGCTTTTGTTCACTTTTTTAAGCTTGTGCATATATTTTTGTAGGTTTTTTGTTCTGTGTTAGTGCTGGGCTGCACCAAAACCCTGCAAACCCTTTAGATCTCTAGAAGAAGGTTGAAGACCACTGTCCTCATTGTGGAAGAGGCTAGGGGCTGATTAGGGAGTATTTATGTAGGGGGCTAGGATCTGATTAGGGCTTCATTATGGAGGGGGCTAGGAGCTGATTAGGGCTTAATTATGGAGGGTGCTAGGAGCTGATTAGGGCTTCATTATGGAGGGGGCTAGGAGCTGATTAGGGCTTCATTATGGAGGGTGCTAGGAGCTGATTAGGGCTTCATTATGGAGGGGGCTAGGAGCTGATTAGGGCTTCATTATGGAGGGGGCTAGGAGCTGATTAAGGGCTTCATTATGGAGGGTGCTAGGAGCTGATTAGGGCTTCATTATGGAGGGGGCTAGGAGCTGATTAGGGCTTCATTATGGATGGGGCTAGGAGCTGATCAGGGCTTCATTATGGAGGGGGCTAGGAGCTGATTAGGGCTTCATTATGGAGGGGGCTAGGAGCTGATTAGGGCTTCATTACGGAGGGGGCTAGGAGCTGATAAAGGGCTTCATTATGGAGGGGGCTAAGAGCTGATTAGGGCTTCATTATGGAGGGGGGCTAAGAGCTGATTAGGGCTTCATTATGGAGGGGGCTAGGAGCTGATTAGGGCTTCATTATGGAGGGGGCTAGGAGCTGATTAGGGCTTCATTATGGAGGGTGCTAGGAGCTGATTAGGGCTTCATTATGGAGGGGGATAGGAGCTGATTAGGGCTTCATTATGGAGGGGGATAGGAGCTGATTAGGGCTTCATTATGTAGGGGGCTAGGAGCTGATTAGGGCTTCATTATGGAGGGTGCTAGGAGCTGATTAGGGCTTCATTATGGAGGGGGCTAGGAGCTGATTAGGGCTTCATTATGTAGGGGGCTAGGAGCTGATTAGGGCTTCATTATGGATGGGGCTAGGAGCTGATCAGGGCTTCATTATGGATGGGGCTAAGAGCTGATCAGGGCTTCATTATGGAGGGGGCTAAGAGCTGATTAGGGCTTCATTATGGAGGGGGCTAGGAGCTGATTAGGGCTTCATTACGGAGGGGGCTAGGAGCTGATTAGGGCTTCATTACGGAGGGGGCTAGGAGCTGATTAGGGCTTCATTATGGAGGGGGCTAGGAGCTGATTAGGGCTTCATTATGGATGGGGCTAGGAGCTGATCAGGGCTTCATTATGTAGGGGGCTAGGAGCTGATTTGGGCTTCATTATGGAGGGGGCTAGGAGCTGATTAGGGCTTCATTATGGATGGGGCTAGGAGCTGATTAGGGCTTCATTACGGAGGGGGCTAGGCTTTGATTAGGGTCTGGGTTTAGTAGGACAGGATGTTCAAATAGAACTGGAGCAAAACCCTGCACACCTTGTGGGCTTCCAGTAGGGCTGAACTGGAGACCACTGTCCTCATTGTGGCACCCTATTCCTTATATTGTGTACTACTTTTAACCAGGGCCTCTATGGCATATAGTGCACTATATAGGGAACAGGGTGCCTGTTAGAATGTAACCTAGGGGTTGATTTGGCCCAGTGTTTAAGTAGGACAGGATGTACACACCCAGCCACAGGTACAGAGGAAGTCAAAGACAAGAGGGGGAGGTGAGGGGGGAGTCAGGGAGTGAGCGTTGGTGGAAAGGAAGTCAGAGAGAAGATAGGGAGGGTGAGGGGGAGGAGGGGGGAGTCAGGGAGTGAGCGTTGGTGGAAAGGAAGTCAGAGAGAAGATAGGGAGGGTGAGAGGGAGGAGGGGAGAGGTGTAAATCATAAGAAGAAGAATGGAGGGGGTGTTAGTATGAGGTTTGGTTTGGGAGAGGATGAGAAGAGAGGTAGAGAAGAGAGGAGGAGGGACGGGGGTGTTAGTATCAGGTTTGGTTTGGGAGAGGATGAGAAGAGAGGATGAGAAGAGAGGATGAGAAGAGAGGTAGAGAAGAGAGGAGGAGGGACGGGGGTGTTAGTATGAGGTTTGGGAGAGGATGAGAAGAGAGGATGAGAAGAGAGGAGGAGGGACGGGGGTGTTAGTATGAGGTTTGGGAGAGGATGAGAAGAGAGGTAGAGAAGAGAGGAGGAGGGACGGGGGGTGTTAGTATCAGGTTTAGGTTTGGGACATGATGAGAAGAGAGATAGAGAAGAGAGGAGGAGGGACGGGGGTGTTAGTATCAGGTTTAGGTTTGGGACATGATGAGAAGAGAGGGAGAGAAGAGAGGAGGAGGGACGGGGGTGTTAGTATGAGGTTTGGGAGAGGATGAGAAGAGAGGTAGAGAAGAGAGGAGGAGGGACGGGGGTGTTAGTATCAGGTTTAGGTTTGGGACATGATGAGAAGAGAGGTAGAGAAGAGAGGAGGAGGGACGGGGGTGTTAGTATCAGGTTTAGGTTTGGGACATGATGAGAAGAGAGGTAGAGAAGAGAGGAGGAGGGACGGGGGTGTTAGTATCAGGTTTAGGTTTGGGACATGATGAGAAGAGAGGGAGAGAAGAGAGGAGGAGGGACGGGGGTGTTAGTATCAGGTTTAGGTTTGGGACATGATGAGAAGAGAGATAGAGAAGAGAGGAGGAGGGACGGGGGTGTTAGTGGTTTGCGGTTTGTTTGTTATTGGAAACAGCTTGTAAACATTCTGGGAAACGAGGACGTTGTGGTTTTCTTACCTGCAGCCCCTGTGTGTGTGTGTGTGTGTGTGTGTGTGTGTGTGTGTGTGTGTGTGTGTGTGTGTGTGTGTGTGTGTGTGTGTGTGTGTGTGTGTGTGTGTGTGTGTGTGTGTGTGTGTGTGTGTGTGTGTGTGTGTGAGTACTGTGTGTGTTCATGCTGTCGTGTCTTTGGGGGTAGCATTAAACTGAAGATATGTTTATCAATTAGCTCCCTGTAATTATTATCACGCGATTAAACTGATTAATCGTTTAATTGTAATTAACTAGGAGGTTGGGGCACCAAGGAGAATATTCAGATTACAAAGCTATAATTTTCCTAATATAACTTTCCTGTACTATAATATTATATTCTATTATAGTATAGGTCGATTATCTTCTTAAGTTTAAATGGTGTATTTACCTCTAGTCCAGTCTCATTCCAAAACGTCGTAAATTGTTGTATCTGCACGAACCCAGTCTTTACTAAAATCATCCATACATCAATTGTCTTAAAATCATTTATTTACTACACTAAGTAATTAACAGAAAAACATACAAACAGTAATTATTGTCACAAAGGATTGGTATCGGAATGTGCCCTTGTGGGCTAAGCAGTCAGGTCGGCCTGTTGAACAATGGGTCATAAAAGGTCGGCTGAGAAGTTACACAGGGTGATTTAATATTAACAATTGACAATTGAAGGCTCACTCATTCGGGAACAATTGCAATCAATATATATTTACGCTCAGTGTGTCGTTCTGATTCTTGTTGGAGAGTAGTTCTGTTGGGGAGTTTTGTCCGCGTTCTCTCTCTCACTCTCGGTTAGAATGGATCTTTCAGAGCGACCTTCATTAATGTCGTCATCGAATGGTTGCTTCGTTGGTCTTCGCGTTCAATGATATAATTTACTTAGCTGCAGACTAATAATTAATATCAAAGACTTGTTCTTATTCTGTCGGTATCAATAGTCTAAAAGTTAACCACGTGGTATGGTTCACTTTCAGTAGAGGAATTGGAAGGTAAAACCTATTAGCCATGAGTGTAGGGCTGGTCTTGAGAAATGTAAAACAGGGAGTGTTTTATAGTGCCCATCGAACAGGCTGGTCAAATGACGCCTGGTCCTGTATATGTCCCTGGGGCGTGCCTATGACTGAGTTAGATTTGGTTACAGAAATACAATTCTATCACATTACATCAGTACATAGCATCTCAGTGTCTTACAAAAGCTTTATCCTTATCAATACATTCCATACACCCATATGAGGCAAGTCTTAAACTGAGTCTATTATATAAACAGTTTTATGGTAATATGGCTATATTGTCTCTTCTGAGTATCACAAAATGGTACCAGCGGATCAGTTCGTAGCTGGATTCTTCAATTCTATGAGTTGGAAGAATTTCCTTTGTCTCTCTATGGGCCATGTGGCCAGAGACTTTCCTGGAATTTTAGAGTTTTTTCTACCCTTTACACACAGGGTGGATTGTGTGCAAAAGGGAGAGGCCAACGTCATGACAATGCATGCAGAATGCGCTTGTGTGTGTGTGTGTGTGTGTGTGTGTGTGTGTGTGTGTGTGTGTGTGTGTGTGTGTGTGTGCGTGTGTGTGTGCATGTATAATGTGTGTGTGTTAGCTTGCGTGAAGACTACACTTGTGTTCGAGCTTGCGTGGCCATGCATGTGTGTGTATGTTCTCTGCTTTCAGATTAAGACAGGAAAGCCCTGATCTGCGACCAGACTATCAGGTTATGACAGGAAAGCCCTGATCTGGGACCAGGTTATCAGGTTAAGACAGGAAAAGCCCTGATCTGGGACCAGGCTATCAGGTTAAGGCAGGAAAGCCCTGATCTGGGACCAGGCTACCAGGTCAGGGCTGGAAAGCCCTGAATTGGGACACACAGGACTGTTGGTACATTTGACATCGAACATGACATCACAAGGCTTCACAGCTAACAATGTACAGAAACCAGTGGTGGCTGGTGGCTCTTTTAATCGGAGGACAGACTCATAGTAATGGCTGGAACGGAATTAATGGAAGGGTATCAAACACATCTAACACATTGATTACATGTGTTTGATACCATTCTATTAACTCCATTCAATGCATTATTATGAGCCATCCTCTTCTTCTTCTTCACCCTCTCAACACATCTTGTACCTGTTAGGTGGTTGTTTTTATAAAAAAGGAGTGGAAACTTCACACCTCAGGCTGAACATAACATCAGTCTCTCTAACCACAGTGACCTTTTACTAAAAACCCCCACATGAGAGAATGGTAGCAAACAGCACACTGCCCATGCATAGCTATGGGAACTATATGTATCTTCTAAGATATAGGTCTATATGTAAACATGCTGCTCATCCGAGGATGTGGTCAGTAAGGACCTACATAAAGTATCTCGGAGTATGGGTACTGATCTAGGATCAGTTCCCCTTGCCCATGTAATCTTATACATTATGATCTAAAAGGCAAAACGGATCCTAGATCAGCACTTCTACTCTGAGATGCTTTATTGATCTGGGATCAGGTCCCCTTGTCCATGTCATCTTATACATTATGATCTAAAAGGCAAAACTGATCCTAGATCAGTACTTCTACTCTGAGATGCTTTATGAATACAGGCCCTGACAATAATGTAACCTGAGTGTGTTAGAACGTGTCACAGAGAGACGCTGGTCGTGGATAGGGTGGTCATTTTGATTATGATTGACACACTGGAGAGAGAGAGAGAGAGAGAGAGAGAGAGAGAGAGAGAGAGAGAGAGAGAGAGAGAGAGAGAGAGAGAGAGAGATTTACTTATGTGTCAGCCCCACTAGAGTTGGAGTAACATCATAGTTAGTAACATCATCAGTACAGCTATCATCCTTCATCCAACCCTTTCCATGTGTTTTATCTAGTTCCATCACAGCTCATCCATTGACACAAGCTGTCCAGCTTGGGCCGTTCAATATCTAAAGGTAAGAGACAAAATATCTGCAATATTAAAAAATGTAAATGTTTGAAATGCACCTAAAATGCTATGCAAATGTAAATAACCTACTAAATGGGTTTACAGTGTTTAAGTTTGTGCTTGGCTTGTTTCTGGCATACCAGTGTGTAAGAAAGGTTGATTTAAACAAATGCAACTTTGCTAATAAGATGTTTTATGCAAATAACCGTCATGTCTACTGATATGCGTAACAGTAAAACAGATGCTACTTTGTACTCACTAGATGTTAATTATATCTGACATGTATGTCTCCTTATGTGACCTAATAAGTTTCTATTCTGTAAATAAGGATGTATGTATCCCTCTCCCACTTGCACACCTGTTCAGTTTCTGTGGCTTTCACTGTGTGTGTGTGTGTGTGTGTGTGTGTGTGTGTGTGTGTGTGTGTGTGTGTGTGTGGCTACGGTGAAACTGATAACACTTGATCTACTTTCATGGAAAAAACACACCACGCAGACAGACATAGAAAATTGTACTTTTTCTTCTCTCTTGTACATTTGGAACACTGACTAAACCACCTGTCACCTGTTGCTAAGGTCATGTCTCCTACTGTGTTCTAGAATGAGAAAAAGGACCAGGAAGTCATAATGGAGGTTCTATGGTGTCTCTATATCATCCTGCTCCTCCCCCTACTAACCTGCTCCAGCCAACCACAGCCCTGTAAGTCATCAATACCCTTCACAATGCATTACAAGCACATTTATAATGACTATGAGGTTAAAGTGCAGACTGTCAGCTTTAATTTGAGTGTATTTTCATCCATATCGGGGGAACCTTTTTAGAAACTACAGCACTTTTTGTGCATAGTCTACCCATTTTAGGGGACCAAAAGTACTTTAACATGTGTTAAAGTAGTAAAAAGTGTTGTATTTGGTCCCATATTCATAGCACGCAATGATTACATCAAGCTTCTGACTCTGCAAACGTGTTATTATTATGTGCCTAATAGAAATGAATGGTAAATAATGTATTGTTTCATTTTGGAGTCACTTTTATTGTAAATAAGAATAGAACATGTTTCTAAACACTTCTACATGAATATGGATGCTACCATGATTATGGATAATCCTGAATGAATCCTGAATAATGATGAGTGAGAAACATCACCCCCCCCCCCCCCCCCAGTAAAAAATGCTAACTTCCCCTGGAGGAGCGTTGAGCTAAACTGGGTGAGCTCAACTGTGAATGGTCCTGGAAAAAAGGAAAAAAAATATCAAGGGAAGCCAGCTTGGATTTGGCATCTCTCCTATCAAAACGCTTTGAGAGTATACATCATTAACAGAAACAACTGAATTGTTGTGTGTTTTGTTGTGTTGTTGTCCTCCAGTGCCCCTTTCCTAAATTAGCCATTGATGGAGATAGAGATTTGGACTTGTGGATTTACTTAATTCTCCGTATTGGCCAAAAGCAATTCCGATCCAACCATTAATTCATACATTGTTGTGCCCCTGGCCTGAGAGGATGGAAGCTCAAGCAAACGTTTTAGCCAGGTAGCCTAGGACAAAAAAAATAAGCTCGTACTGTATGACAGAATGTTTCGTCAACATGAAAGAGAGGAGGATGTCATTGATGTTTCTCTACAAGTAGAGTGAGTCAACATGTTTTTCTACTTGCACAGACGTGCACGCATGCACACATAAATCAGAACCATGGACAGCCACATCATATTTAGCTTATGTTGATTTGACACATTTTTTTGGGGGGTATATTTTAGTTGTTACTGTATTAGACTAAGCAGAGGTGATTTGATGATGTTGAAACGTTGAAGTTGAAATGGTTCTGGAATAGTGGAGGCAGCTCCTGTTTTCTTTGGGACTTGCAGTAACTCAAATCAAATCAAATTGTATTGGTCATGTACAGATGGCTAGCAGATGTTATTGCGAGTGCAGCAAAATGCTTGTGCTTCTAGTTCTGACAGTGCAGCAAACTATTAATATCTAACAATTCCACAACAACTACCTAATACACACAAATCTAAGTAAAGGAATGGAATAAGAATATACAGTGCCTTGCGAAAGTATTCGGCCCCCTTGAACTTTTCGACCTTTTGCCACATTTCAGGCTTCAAACATAAAGATATAAAACTGTAATCTTTTGTGAAGAATCAACAACAAGTGGGACACAATTATGAAGTGGAATGAAATTTATTGGATATTTCAAACTTTTTTAACAAATAAAAAACTGAAAAATTGGCCGTGCAAAATTATTCAGCCCCTTTACTTTCAGTGCAGCAAACTCTCTCCAGAAGTTCAGTGAGGATCTCTGAATGATCCAATGTTGACCTAAATGACTAATGATGATAAATAGAATCCACCTGTGTGTAATCAAGTCTCCGTATAAATGCACCTGCTCTGTGTTAGTCTCAGAGGTCCGTTTAAAGCGCAGAGAGCATCATGAAGAACAAGGAACACACCAGGCAGGTCCGAGATACTGTTGTGGAGAAGTTTAAAGCCGGATTTGGATACCAAAATATTTCCCAAGCTTTAAACATCCCAAGGAGCACTGTGCAAGCGATAATATTGAAATGGAAGGAGTATCAGACCACTGCAAATCTACGAAGACCCGGCCGTCCCTCTAAACTTTCAGCTCATACAAGGGGAAGACTGATCAGAGATGCAGCCAAGAGGCCCATGATCACTCTGGATGAACTGCAGAGATCTACAGCTGAGGTGGGAGACTCTGTCCATAGGACAACAATCAGTCGTATACTGCACAAATCTGGCCTTTATGTAAGTGTGGCAAGAAGAAAGCCATTTCTTAAAGATATCCATAAAAAGTGCTGTGTAAAGTTTGCCACTAGCCACCTGGGAGACACACCAAACATGTGGAAGAAGGTGCTCTGGTCAGATGAAACCAAAATCGAACTTTTTGGCAACAATGCAAAACGTTATGTTTCGCGTAAAAGCAACACAGCTCATCACCCTGAACACACCATCCCCACTGTCAAACATGGTGGTGGCAGCATCATGGTTTGGGCATGCTTTTCTTCAGCAGGGGCAGGGAAGATGGTTAAAATTGATGGGAAGATGGATGGAGCCAAATACAGGACCATTCTGGAAGAAAACCTGATGGAGTCTGCAAAAGACCTGAGACTGGGACGGAGATTTGTCTTCCAACAAGACAATGATCCAAAACATAAAGCAAAATCTACAATGGAATGGTTCACAAATAAACATATCCAGGTGTTAGAATGGCCAAGTCAAAGTCCAGACCTGAATCCAATCGAGAATCTGTGGAAAGAACTGAAAACTGCTGTTCACAAACGCTCTCCATCCAACCTCACTGAGCTCGAGCTGTTTTGCAAGGAGGAATGGGCAAAAATTTCAGTCTCTCGATGTGCAAAACTGATAGAGACATACCCCAAGCGACTTACAGCTGTAATCGCAGCAAAAGGTGGCGCTACAAAGTATTAACTTAAGGGGGCTGAATAATTTTGCACGCCCAATTTTTCAGTTTTTTATTTGTTAAAAAAGTTTGAAATATCCAATAATTTTCGTTCCACTTCATGATTGTGTCCCACTTGTTGTTGATTCTTCACAAAAAAATACAGTTTTATATCTTTATGTTTGAAGCCTGAAATGTGGCAAAAGGTCGAAAAGTTCAAGGGGGCCGAATACTTTCGCAAGGCACTGTATAAATATATGGATAAGCAATGACAGAGCTGCATTGGCAAGATGCAATAGATAGTATAGAATACAGTATATACATATGAGATGAGTAATGCAAGACATGAAACATTATTAAAGTGACATTATTAAAGTGACTAGTATTCCAATTATTAAAGTGGCCAATGATTTCAAGTCTGTATGTAGGCAGCAGCCTCTCTGTGCTAGTGATGGCTGTCTAACAGTCTGATGGCCTTGAGATAGAAGCTGTTTTTCAGAAGGCCAGCATCCCGGAGTCGCCTCTTCACTGTTAACATTGAGACTGGTGTTTTGCGGGTACTATTTAATGAAGCTGCCAGTTGAGGACTTGTGAGGCATCTGTTTCTCAAACTAGACACTCTAATGTACTTGTCCTCTTGCTCAGTTGTGCACTGGGGCCTCCCACTCCTCTTTCTATTCTGGTTAGAGCCAGTTTGCGCTGTTCTGTGAAGGGAGTAGTACACAGCGTTGTACGAGATCTTCAGTTTCTTGGCAATTTCTCGCATGGAATAGCCTTCATTTCTCAGAACAAGAATAGACTGACGAGTCTCAGAAGAAAGTTATTTGTTTCTGGACATTTTGAGCCTATAATTGAACTCACAAATGCTGATGCTCCAGATACTCAACTAGTCTAAAGAAGGCCAGTTTTATTGCTTCTTTAATCAGAACAACGGTTTTCAGCTGTGCTATGTTGATCAATTAGCCTTTTAAAAATGATAAACTTGGATTAGATAACACAACGTGCCATTGGAACACAGGTGGTTGCTGATAATGGGCCTCTGTACGCCTATGTAGATATTCCATAAAAAATCTGCCGTTTCCAGCAACAATAGTCATATACAACATTAACAATGTCTACACTGTGTTTCTGATCAATTTGATGTTATTTTAATGGACAAAAAAATGCTTTTCTTTCAAAAACAAGGACATTTCTAAGTGACCCCAAACTTTTGAACGGCAGTGTATAATTAAACATAGAGCCTGATATAGAGCTTTGTAAAACATGACACAGATCCTTAATAAACATGACATAGAGCCTTATAGAACATGATATAGAGTCTTGTAAAACACAACACAAAGTCTTGTAAAACATGACATAGATTCTTGTAAAACATGATAAAGAGCCTTATAAAACATGATATAGAGCCTTATAAAACATTACATATAGCCTTATAAAACATGACATAGAGTCTTGTAAAACATGACATAGATTCTTGTAAAACATGTTATAGAGCCTTATAAAACATGATATAGAGCCTTATAAAACATGATATAGAGCCTTATAAAACATGATATAGAGCCTTATAAAACATGATATAGAGCCTTGTAAAACATGACATAGAGCCTTATAAAACATGATATAGAGCCTTATAAAACATGATATAGAGCTTTATAAAACATTATATTGACCCTTATAAAACATGATGTAGAGCCTTATAAAATATGATATAGAGCCTTATAAAACGTGATATAGAGCCTTATAAAACATGATATAGAGCCTTATAAAACATGACGTAGAGCCTTATAAAACATGATATAGAGCCTTATAAAACATTATATTGACCCTTATAAAACATGATATAGAGCCTTATAAAACATGATATAGAGCCTTGTAAAACATGACATAGAGCCTTATAAAACATTATGTTGACCCTTATGAAATATGATATAGAGCCTTATAAAAACATGATATAGAGCCTTAAAAAACATTTTATTGACCCTTATAAAATATGATATAGAGCCTTATAAAACATTATATTGACCCTTATATTAAAATTATTACAAATAATTTTTCTCTCTCTCTGTTTCTCTCCCTCTCTCTCCTCTCTCACTCTCCCTGTCTCTGTTTCTCATAGGTCTGCAGTGTGTCAATGACTTCATCAGTAACATCACATGTGTGTTGAACAACACATGCGTGCCCCCAGACATGCCATGCACTCTGCATGGTGAATACCCCGGGTTAAAAAGGTAAAGAAGACTAAGAATGAACCTTAATTGGAACCCTATTCCATAGTCCTGGTCAAAAGTAGTGCACTATATATGTAATAGGGTGCCATTTGGGATGCTAACTGAAACAATGGTTCACTGTTGTAACTACAGGCAATGTGAGATGAAGTCATTGGGAGGTTCCAACACAACTTTGAGAGGCGGCAGTCTGGTCTTTGAGGGCAATCCAGTGAGTTTTATAAAACTACATCAAGTTAAAACCAATGCTTGCTTATATATGTGCAGTATTATAGATCAAAACTATCATTTAAAAACAGATTATATAAGTAATAACATGAATGTAACACATTCATCTGGATGAATAAATTAACCAGGAATTTGTAATTTTTAAAATATTTTTTAATAACATTTTTTCCTAATAATAATAATAAAACAATGACAACATATATATAGACCAATAGACAAACAACCCTGGATAACTGAACTTCTGTAAATTATCTTTCAGTTCTTTTGGGACGATGATGAAATACCCATTGGTGTACAGTGTGGACAAGCAGAAGATTATGTGATACAGATTAACTACCTGTATCAACCATTTAACCACAGTAAGTGTACAGTAATTTGAGTGATATTATGTACGATGTGTCAGCTATTACTAACTGTCACGTTCGTCGTAGGAAGGAGACCAAAGCGCAGCGTGGGTATCGTTCCACATCTTTTATTTTAATGTGAAACTTTGCACAACAAACAATAAACTACAAACAAAACACAAACCGTAACGAAAGAGGTGCAACATGCACTAACTCAAAATAATCTCCCACAAACACAGGTGGGAGAAACAACTACTTAAATATGATCCCCAATTAGAGACAACGATGACCAGCTGCCTCTAATTGGGGATCATACAAAACCCCCAACATAGAAAAAAGAAACTACAACCAAACAACATAGAACTAAATAAATTAGATAAACCCCCCCAGTCACGCCCTGACCTACTCTATCATAGAAAATAAGAGCTCTCTATGGTCAGGATGTGACACTAACCTACTAGTACTACATTAGCTGTAGACCAACTACAACGATACGATACTATTACTTTATGAGGTTTTGTGAGGTCATCATACAAAATACACTAAATCAATACACAATGATACAACATAACACAATACAAATATGCTGGAAAGCTTATTAATTTACAGTGCATTCAGAAAGTATTCAGACCCTTTCACCTTATCCACATTTTGTTATGTTACAGCCTTATTCTAAAATGTATGAAATCATTTTTCTCCCTCATAATCTACACACAATACCCCATAATGACAAAGCAAAAACAGGTTTTTATACATTTTTACAAATGTATAAGTATTCAGACCCTTTAACTCAGTACTTTGTTAAGGCACATTTGGTAGCGATTACAGCCTCGAGTCTTCTTGGGTATGACGCTACAAACTTGGCACAGATGTATTTGGGGAATTTCTCCCATTCTTCTCTGCATATCCTCTCAAGTTCTGTCAGATTGGATGGGGAGCATTGCTGCACAGCTATTTTCAGGTCTCTCCAGAGATGTTCGATCGAGTTCAAGTCTGGGCTCTAGCTGAGCCACTCAAGGGCATTCAAAGCTTCGGGTCATGCTGGAAGGTGAACCTTAGCCCCAATCAGAAGTACTGAGCGCTCTGGAGCAGGTTTTCATCAAGGATCTCTCTGTACTTGGCTCCGTTCATCTTTCCCTCAATCTTGACTAGTCTCCCAGTCCCTGCCGCTGAAAAACATCCCCACAGCATGATGCTGCCACCACCATGCTTCACCATAGGAATGGTGCCAGGTTTACTCCAGACGTGATGCTTGGCATTCAGGCTGAAGAGTTCAATCTTGGTTTCATCAGACCAGAGAATCTTGTTTCTCATGGTGTGAGTCTTTTAGGTGCCTTTTGGTAAACACCAAGCGGGCTGTCGTGCCTTTTACTGAGGAGTGGCTTATGTCTGGTTACTCTACCATAAAGGCCTGATTTGTTGAGTGCTGCATAGATGATTGTCCTTCTGGAAGGTTTTCCCATCTCCATAGAGGAACTCTGGAGCTCTGTCAGAGTGACCATCGGGTTCTTGGTCACCTCCCCCGATAGCTCAGTTTGGCCGGGCGGCCAGCTCTAGGAAGCGTCTTGGTGGTTCCAAACTTCTTCCATTTAAGAATGATGGAGGCCACTGTGTTCTTGGGGACCATCAATGCTGCAGACATGGTTTGGTAACCTTCCCCAGATCTGTGCCTCGACACAATCCTGTCTCGGAGCTCTACGGACAATTCCTTCGACCTAATGGCTTGGTTTTTGCTCTGACATGCACTGTCAACTGCGGGACCTTATATAGACAGGTGTGCGCCTTTCCAAATCATGTCCAATCAATTGAATTTACCACAGGTGGACTCCAATGAAGTTTTAGAAACATCTCAAGGATGATGAATGGAAACAGGATGCACCTGAGCTCAATTTCGATTCTCATAGCAAAGGGTCTGAATACTTATGTAAATAAGGTATTTCTGTTTTTTACATTTAATACATTTGCAAACATTTCGAAATAACTGTTTTCGCTTTGTCATTATGGGGTGTTGTGTGTAGATTGATGGGGAAACAGTTTTTTAAATTAATTTTAGAATAAGGCTGTATCGTAACAAAAAGGGAAGGGGTCTGAATACTTTCTGAACGCCCTGTATAGAACTTAACACTAATTCATACCTGATACTAACGTTTGTAATTCAACTTAGTACTAGTAGTTCTGTTACAGTGATATTAGTAATATATTAGTACTACTATGACTACATTGTTTTGTGTTTGGCAGTTAAAATGCATCCCCCTGGCAAGCCGACCGTCACCAATGCCTCAATCGCCTGGACACCAGGAGGTCCCATTTCAGAAATGATATCCAACTATGACTTCCAACTGCAGTGGAAACAGGAACTACATCACTGGGAGGTGAGAGAGAGAGAGAGGGGGAGGAAGAGAGACAGAGACAGAGGACAGATAATAACAAGGGAAAGGGGAGAGAAGTGAAAGAGAGAATACAGTGAAAGAGTGCACATCTCTTTGTACACTATCTAAAAGTACACCTACTGTATGTTGTGGTACTGCAGGATGCTGTGGAGGTGAACATATCAAACAAACAGATGTATTTTGACCTGGACCCTGAGAGGCTGGAGAGAGGAAAGAGGTACCAGGTCAGAGTCAGGGTTCGAGCCGACCCAGACGATTACCCAGATTGTCAGTGGAGCGACTGGAGCCCCAGTGCATCATGGGTCTCCACTCTGGGCCAGATGAAGCCAACAGGTAAATACAGCATCAGTGATGTCATTGGTTATTAGTACATGTGGGTCTACGTGTAAATATACTTGGGCTGTGTCCCAAATGGCCCTATAGTTCCCTACAGAGTGCAGAGCCCTACAGGGAATATGTTGCCATTTGGAATGCAAGAATAGTAGTGCGTTTCCATATGAATCTAGAAAAACAGCTTCTTCTTCTTCATCCTTCCTTCCTTCCCTATTTCTTTCTTTCATTCTTAGAATGGCAGACACATGCTCAAAATAAACTTACAGACAGAAATGTAAATGAAGGCTTTTCTATTCCAATCTTTTAGTCAAATAGTGGTTGTTATGTACGTTGTAAATATGTTCTAAGTATGTTCTATGTTGTTCCTCTGGTCCTGTTCTCAGGTAGTCCTGATGTTCTAGACCAGGACTTTGTGGTGGTCACCGTGGTGGGAGCTGTTGTTGTACTGGTCCTGCTGGTCTCCATGTTGCTCTGCAAAGGAAAGTGAGTTGAGTACTGTGTGTGTGTGTGTGTGTGTGTGTGTGTGTGTGTGTGTGTGTGTGTGTGTGTGTGTGTGTGTGTGTGGGGGGTGGGGTGGGGTCCATTGTAAATGTGATGTATTTTAACACCAACGGACTGCAAAGTATACATCATGTTTTAGATGTAATGTTTTGTAGTTGGTTAAGTGCAACTTCCTTTCATTTTCGTTCAGTGCTGACAGGGTCAAGAAGATTCTGAATCCTCCTATACCAGATCCCTCCAGGTACTTTGAGGGCCTCAAACTCCATCACGATGGAAACTTCAAGGCAAGTTCTACTTTTGACTGAAGTCATGTGGCCAAAGGGACCCTATTCCCTGTATTGTGCACTAACTTGTTATGGCGGTAGTTAGGTTATAATGGCGGTAGTTAGGTTATAATGGCTGTAGTTAGGTTATAATGGTGGTAGTTAGGTTGTAATGGTGGTAGTTAGGTTATAATGGTGGTAGTTAGGTTATAATGGCTGCAGTTAGGTTATAATGGCTGTAGTTAGGTTATAATGGCGGTAGTTAGGTTATAATGGCTGCAGTTAGGTTATAATGGCTGCGGTTAGGTTATACTGGCTGCAGCTAGGTTATACTGGCTGCAGCTAGGTTATAATGGCTGTAGTTAGGTTATAATGGCGGTAGTTTGGTTATAATGGCTGTGGTTAGGTTATAATGGCTGTAGTAAGGTTATAATGGCTGTAGATAGGTTATAATGGCTGTAGTTAGGTTATAATGGCTGTAGTTAGGTTATAATGGCTGTAGTAAGGTTATAATGGCTGTAGTAAGGTTATAATGCCTGTGGTTAGGTTATAACGGCTGGAGTCTAATGAATGGAATGGTATCAAACAGATAAAACACATAGTTTCCATATATTTAATACAAGACATTATTATGAGCTGTCCTCGCCATTGTCCTACATTAGCATCATGTAGGAGTGAAGCCACCTGTCGGAAAACAATGCCATCCTCACCTTACCAGTTTCCTCTGCAATAAAAAGAGGACAGGAATGAAATGAATAATCTTTTCATTTTCCTCTCCTCTGCATGTCTCTTTTTCTCTCTCTCTCTGTGTGTGTGTGTGTGTGTGTGTCTGTGTGTGTGTGTGTGTGTATACATGCGTGTGTGTGTGTGTACATGCCTGTGTCCGTGCCTACAGGCTTGGCTGGGTCCTTTGTTGGCCCTTGAATCCATCAACTCTGCCTTGCACTATGAAGACATCTCCCAGGTAGAGATCACCGACAGCCTGGACAACGTCACCCCCTTGAGGACGGCACCACCACAGGAGAAGAGATGGGACAACAGTGGCCACTCTTCCTGCTCCGGCTTCTCCAACTCCAGCTACTTCTTATCTCAATGCTCCCAGCCTGGATCCACCTCCATCAAGCTGGAACCCTGCTCTGTACAGTCCCCTTACAGACCAGTAGGTGGCACTACTGAAGAGATAGAAGAGTGGAAGGAGGAGAACAGAGGAGAAAGGATGGACAGTAATAGAGGTGTAGGGGGGAAGGACGGAGATATCAGGGGTGGAGGGAAAGATGGAGAGATGGGGGTTGGAGGGAAGGAGGGAGAGATGGGGGGTGGAGGGAAGGAGGGAGAGATGGGGGGTGGAGGTGTACTTGAAGGCATCAGTGCAGGTGAAGATATCCTCCAGGTTTCTTCTTATGGGCGTGTTGAGAAGCTCCAGGCCGAGCGTCGGGCCCTCATAAGCCCAGATTCAGGCATCGGCAGTGGGGGAGAGGATCAGGAAAGTCAGGAGAGCGTGGAGGATGCGGTCGGGCCTATTGCAGCCACCCCCCATTTTGTCTCTCAGGATGTCCATTTTGTTCCGCTTCTTCCTCTTATCAATAACAATAACTTTCTATTCTGCTCCACCCCCTTACCCATTTCCCTGTCCGCTTTCCCCCAGCTTCCCTTCTCCCTACCTGGGTTGGATAGTGTAGGGGGAAAGGGTACGGAGATGGAGGTTGGAGGAGGTTCTCTCACAATGTCTTCCTCCTATGAACGTGTGGATAATCTCCAGCTCCAGACCCAATGCCGTGCCCCTCAGAGCCCAGATTCAGGCATTGCCAGTGGGGGAGAAGATCAGGAAAGTCAGGAGAGTATGGAGGATGCGGTCGGGCCAACTGTGACCGCCTGTAACCATATCCCTCTTATTACCACTAACAATATATTTCCATTCTGTTCCACCCCCTTACCTATTCCACTGACCGGTTTACACTTCCCCTTCTCTGGGTTGGGGTTGGCTCCATCCCTGGGTATGAGTAGCAGTCATCCAGGCAGGTTGATCGAGGAGATGTCTCTCCTGTCTTCTTCAATGGCTATAGAGCCCTCTAGTGGCGACTACATGCCAGTGAAAGAAGCTCAGAGCTGAGCTATGAAAACATTTTTACCAAGGTCTAGGTTTGGAAGTCTTGTAATTTTCCCAAAATTCACTGGTTATCCAGAAATCCTGGTTGGAGGGATCCGGAATTCCTGCTCATTCCATCCTGATTCCGGTAATCTTCCAACCAGGATTGAGAAAGTTACTAGAATAGGGGGGGTCAAAAGTTTTAGAACACTTACTCATTCAAGGGTTTTTCTTTATTTTTACTATTTTCGACATTGTGGAATAATAGTGAGTACATCAAAACTATGAACAACACATATGGAACCATGTAGTAACCAAAAAAGTGTTAAACGAATCAAAATATATTTTATATTTGAGATTCTTCAAATTGCCCCCCTTTGCCTTGATGACAGCTTTGCACACTCTTGGCATTCTCTCAACCAACTTCACCTGGAATGCTTTTCCAACAGTCTTGAAGGAGTTCTCACATGCTGAGCACTTGTTGGCTGCTTTTCTTTCCCTCTGCGGTCCGACTCATCCCAAACCATCTCAATTGTGTTGAGGTTGGGGGATTGCGGAGGCCAGGTCATCTGATGCAGCACTCCATCACTCTCCTTCTTGGTCAAATAGCCCTTACAAAGCCTGGAGGTGTGTTGGGTCATTGTCCTGTTGAAAAACAAATGATAGTCCCACTAAACCCAAACCAGATGGGATGGCGTATCACTGCAGAATGCTGTGGTAACCATGCTGGTTACGTGTGCCTTGAATTCTAAAGATATCACAGACAGTGTCACCAGCAAAGCACCCCCACACCATAACACCTCCTCTTCCATGCTTTACGGTGGGAAATACACATGCGGAGATCATCCGTTCACCCACACCGCGTCTCACAAAGACACAGCGGTTGGAACCAAAAATCTCCAATTTGGACTCCAGACAAATTTCCACCATTGCTTGTGTTTCTTGGCCCAAGCAAGTCTCTTCTTATTATTGGTGTCCTTTAGTAGTGGTTTCATTGAAGCAATTCAACCATGAAGGCCTGATTCACACAGTCTCCTCTGAACAGTTGATGTTGAGATGTGTCTGTTACTTGAACTCTGTGAAGCATTTATTTGGCCTGCAATTTCTGAGGCTGGTGACTCTAATGAACTTATCCTCTGCAGCAGAGGTAACTCTGGGTCTTCCTTTCCTGTGGCGGTCTTCATTAGAGCCAGTTTCATCATAGCACTTGATGGTTTTTGCGACTGCACTTGAAGAAACTTTCAAAGTTCTTGAAATTTTCAGGATTGACTGACCTTCATGTCTTAAATTAATGATGGACTGTCGTTTCTCTTTGCTTTTTTGAGCTGTTCTTGCCATAATATTGACTTGGTCTTTTACCAAATAGGGCTTTCTTCTGTGTACCACCCCTACCTTGTCACAACACAATTGATTCGCTCAAACGCATTAGGAAGGAAAGAAATTCCACAAAATAACTTTTAACAAGGCACACCTGTTAATTGAAATTCATTCCAGGTGATTACCTCATGAAGCTGGTTGAGAAAATGCCAAGAGTGTGCAAAGCTGTCATCAAGGCAAAGGGTGGCTACTTTGAAGAATCTGAAATATAACAAATATTTTGATTTGTTTAACACTTTATTTCCATATGTGTTATTTCATAGTGTTGGTGTCTTCACTATTATTCTACAAAGTAGAAAATAGTAAAAATAAAGAAAAACCCTTAAATGAGTAGGTGTGTCCAAACTTTTGACCGGTACTGTATATTCGGCTCTATTCACTCTCCGATTCGAAAATGCTAATTAGCATCAACATAGACATCATGCAAGACTACAAATCCCAACAAGGTCCTGCACATCATCTCTGGTGTCATTTAGGCACATCAAAGCTGTCATCAAGGCAAAGGGTGGCTACTTTGAAGAATCTCAATTATAAAATATATTTTTATTAGTTTAACACTTTTTTGGTTACTACATGATTCCATATGTGTTATTTCATAGTTTGATTTCTTCACTACTATTCTACAATCTAGAACATAGTAAAAATAAAGAAAAACCCTTGAATGAGTAGGTGTTCTACAACTTTGACATAGTGTATTTAACCCCTTTTTTTGGTAGGCACAAAATTACCTCTATACTTCCATAAAGCATTTTAAACTGATACCGGTTACCTTCAGGCGACTCGTGTGACACTAGCGTGGGTCGTAGAGAAAAACAGATAATGCTTTCTTGAGAATCTCCCCTTTCCACAGTGGGATCAAACGTGTTCGTGAGAGTCTCATCTTTTCATATTTTATAGGCCAAACCGTTCAGACGCTACAGACGTTTTCGTGAGAAGATCGCTTTTCAGGATGTCTCATGGTCTGACAAACACGGCTCTCGCTCTGTCACCTTTCACCGCAGATGCGGAAGGGCAATATCGGCCGATTCAGATATAAACAGATATCTCTACCTTAAACTGACAGATTTGAATGGGTATTTTTTTAAATTATGTTACTTAGATTGACGCACCGGTACCTCAATCGACTCTAGGGAGTTAAAGGGGCAATCTGGGATTGGTATATCCATTTGTTGCTGTTTGAATCCCAGATTGCCATATTATTGTGGTGTGTGAGGTATGGGTATGTTTTACATAGATCCATATATTCATAGATATGTATATAGATATGCATGCATAGCTGTGGTTCGAAAGGATGGTAACAGGTGGATAAAGACAGTTAATGTGGTTGTATGGGATGGTATCAGGTGGATAAAGAAGGGTTAATGTGGTTCTATAGGATGGTAACAGGTGGATAAAGACAGTTAATGTGGTTATATAGGATGGTATCAGGTGGATAAAGACAGTTCATGTGGTTGTATAGGATGGTATGAGGTGGATAAAGACAGTTAATGTGGTTCTATAGGATGGTAAGAGGTGGATAAAGACAGTTAATGTGGTTGTATAGGATGGTAACAGGTGGATAAAGACAGTTCATGTGGTTGTATATGATGGTAACAGGTGGATAAAGACAGTCAATGTGGTTGTATAGGATGGTAACAGGTGGATAAAGACAGTTAATGTGGTTGTATAGGATGGTATCAGGTGGATAAAGACAGTTAATGTGGTTGTATAGGATGGTAAGAGGTGGATAAAGACAGTTAATGTGGTTGTATAGGATGGTATCAGGTGGATAGAGACAGTTAATGTGGTTCTATAGGATGGTAACAGGTGGATAAAGACAGTTAATGTGGTTGTATAGGATGGTATCAGGTGGATAGAGACAGTTAATGTGGTTCTATAGGATGGTAAGAGGTGGATAAAGACAGTTAATGTGGTTGTATAGGATGGTAACAGGTGGATAAAGACAGTTAATGTGGTTCTATAGGATGGTAACAGGTGGATAGAGACAGACAGTTATTGTTCATTGCTTTGTGTTACAGTCATAAACAGTGTTTTGTCTTGTAGGCTACTTTGTTAGTTTAAAAAACAAAGATGAAATAGCCGTTGAGTTTACCACTCATATCATATAGTTGCTGTTTTAAATGCTGATTGGCTGAAAGACGTGATATATCAGATCGTATACATCTCATGTCATATAGTTTCTGTTGAATGCTCAGGGAATTGTCTATATGTTTTTTTTTACCACTTCTAAACACTTTTCTACCTCTCATGACAGTACTACATCTATTTCTGATATCAATATGATACTATGATTGTGCTCACAGTAAATACTGATCTGATACTGATAAATCTCTCAGTAGAAATGAAGAATGTATTGTTATGTTATGTCTAACATGACCATCTTGAATGTAATGTCTCTGAAAAATCATGTGGAAAGTGGCTGATGTTCCAGACTATTTTTTGTTCATTTAAGATTACATTTATTTAACCAGACAATTCAATAACATATTTAAGTAACAATGTTGATAATATGTGTTTTAAACAAATGTAGTGCTGGTTTATTGCACAGACCAATTTTGCAGTTAAAATTATTTTTTGGTTTTGTAAATTATCATTATTCTAAGTTAGAATTACAAAAATGTATAAGGCAGCTGAATTGTATTACAATCTTATTGACAGCAATTTATAAAGATATGTATTGTCTAACATAGACTGTTGTTTGACTGTTTGTGATATTTCAGCTAATTAGCCAGGGTAGGCCGTCATTGTAAAGAAGAATTTGTTCTTAACTGACTTGCCTAGTTAAATAAAGATTAAAATAAAAAAATGAAACTGACTGTGTTGTGAGTTATCCATTCTACAAACACTCCCACTGGACCAATTTACGAAGAGAGGACATAGGCATACCTGTTGTAGGATCCGGAGCCGGGCTGTTGCTAGGCGTCGACTGATGATGTCATTAGAGCCCACATGCGTTACCTATGCCCTGAGAGTATGTACGGTGCTACAGGCTTCACGAGGACATGACTATTCTTAAATGTTTCATGTTTTGACAGTTACCAGAGAGAGAATAAATGTCTCGCAATCAATCATTTTGAATGCGTTTAATAAATACGTTTATATTTTAGGCTATTGCTATTATTGGTTAAAGTTTAGGCTACTAGCCTATATAGTCCAATGGGAATTCGGGAGATCCAACGCAATTGAGGAAATATTGACAAGAGGGCTCTAGCCTACCTTTGGACTAGCAAACACAAGGTAGAGTTGTCTCCCCTGTCGTTACTAGCGGTCGTTACCGACATGTCTGATTGGACGGATATTCTACCGAGATACATGAAGAAATAAAACGTTCCAACTATCCACCACCGGTCTTTTTTGGACGGAGATGGTCTCGCGTGGAATAACGGATTTGTGAAGTTAAGGCGCTCGGGCACGGCTCCAAAAAGTCGCGCTCCTGTGATTTGGAGGTAGCACCAGCTCCTGTGGACCTGCCATTGGAATGGGTCAGTAGATTATATAAGTATTGTGATATTGACAATGTAGGCCTATGATTTAGTTACTATATAAAATAAATAATAGATGTATTTTATGTTCAATGCACATTGGTTTAGTCATTCAATAATAGCCTATAGTTTATTTTATAAGAAAAATGCTCTGTCCAGGGCTTCAGGCTTCACCTGCATTTACTATAGCTATATGCAGGCCTTATGCTGGTTTATGTTGCAGGAAGAAGTTGACAATAGACACAGATCTGGGGTCAGTTTAAACCTAACCTATGAATGGGGAATTGTTCAACTGACCTTAGATCAATGTCAGTTTTAGTTCTAGCTTTAGCATGAGGTCTCTGCACTAGTCTGCAGAATCCTCATCCACTGTTCTTACAGACCTGATTATACAATATAATACTGTAAACTCTGATCCCAGGCCAGTTGTTAACTGGGGTGCATTGTGTGTGTGTGTTTGTTGTTGTTGTTTACAGGTGGGACCCGGTAACGAAGCCTCTGTGACATCCTCTAAGATGTTGAGACGACCCTGCAGGTGTCTCCTAGCCTTCCTTATCATCATCACCATCATCATCCTCTCGGGAGGAGCAACTCTGTCATGGTACTTCCTGGGTGAGCAATAACCTGGGACACACACACACACAAACACACACACACACACACACACACACACACACACACACACACACACACACACACACACACACACACACACACACACACACACACACACACACACACACACACACACACACTATGACTGGCTATCTGATATGTAACATGCCAGTAAGTCTCTCCCCCTCCCCATCCCTCCCTCCAGAGTACATGGTGTGGATACTGGAACCCAGGGTACAGCAGCAGTATACTGCTAGACTCTCTATCCTCAACAGGAACTACTCCTGTTGAGGAGCCAGCCCAGCCTTCACAGCCCAGGCCAAGGAAGTAGAATATATGGTATAGGACAAGGGATTATGGGAAAATAACCTGGGACACTCACACAAGCATGCCCCCCCCACACACACAATGTCTCTGTATTATCTTTATGTTTCACAACTTTTTATTTTAAACTTAAATCCTCTGTTGCTCTGACTATTGCCCCCCCCTCTCTCTCTCTCTCTCTCTCTCTCTCTCTCTCTCTCTCTCTCTCTCTCTCTCTCTCTCTCTCTCTCTCTCTCTCTCATTTATATATATATATTTCTCTCTCTCTCTATCCCCGCCATCTCTCTCTCACTCTCTGTCTCTCAGGTGAGGAGGATAGTGAAGGGCTCAGACCTATCTCGCTACTTCAACTCCACCAAAGTCTTTGCTTTTGGGTACATAAAACCAGATCTATAAATACAGGTCTGCATACATATCTATGTCATGTATTTCTATACCTAGTACTGTACATCTATGACTGTAAATATACAGTTGAAGCCGGAAGTTTACATAAACCAGCGAAATACATTCAAACTCAGTTTTTCACAATTCCTGACATTTAATCCTAGTAAAAATTCACTGTCTTAGGTCAGTTAGGATCACCACTTTATTTTAAGAATGTGACATTTCAGGAATAATAGTAGAGAGAATGATTTATTTCAGCTTTTATTTCTTTCATCACATTCCCAGTGGGTCAGAAGTTTACATACACTCAATTAGTATTTGGTAGCATTGCCTTTAAATTGTTTAACTTGGGTCAAACGTTTCGGGGAGCCTTCCACAAGCTTCCCACAATGAGTTGGGTGAATTTTGGCACATTCCTCCTGACAGAGCTGGTGTAATTGAGTCAGGTTTGTAGGCCTCCTTGCTCACACACACGTTTTCAGTTCTGCCCACACATTTTCTATGGGATTGAGGTCAGGGCTTTGTGATGGCCACTCCAATACCTTGAGTCTGTTGTCCTTAAGCCATTTTGCCACAACTTTGGAAGTATGCTTGGGGTCATTGTCCATTTGGAAGACCCATTTGCGACCAAGCTTTAACTTCCTGACTGATGTCTTGAAATGTTGCTTCAATATATCCACATAATTTTCTTTCCTCATGATGCCATCTATTTTGCGAAGTGCACCAGACCCTCCTGCAGCAAAGCACCTCCACAACATGATGCTGCCACCCCCGTGCTTCACGGTTGGGATGGTGTTCTTCGGCTTGCAAGCCTCCCCCTTTTTCCTCCAAACATAACGATGGTCATTATGGCCAAACAGACCAGAGGACATTTCTCCAAAAAGTACAATCTTTGTCCCCATGTACAGTTGCAAACCATAGTCTGGCTTTTTTATGGTGGTTTTGGAGCAGTGGCTTCTTCCTTGCTGAGCGCCCTTTCAGATTATGTCTATCGGGCTCGTTTTACTGTGGATATAGATATTTTTGTACCTGTTTCCTCCAACATCGTCACAAGGTCCTTTGCTGTTGTTCTGGTATTGATTTGCACTTTTCGCACCAAAGTACGTTCATCTCTAGGAGACAGAACGCGTCTCCTTCCTGAGAGGTATGACGGCTGCGTGGACCCATGGTGTTTATACTTGCATACTATTGTTTGTACAGATGAACGTGGTACCTTCAGGTGTTTGGAAATTGCTCCCAAGGAAGAACCAGAATTGTGGAGGTCTACAATTTTTTTCTGAGGTCAAGGCTGATTTCTTTTGATTTTCCCATGATGTCCAGCAAAGAGGCATTGAGTTTGAAGGTAGGCCTTGAAATACATCCACAGGTACACCTCCAATTGACTCAAATGATGTCAATTAGCCAATCAGAAGCTTCTAAAGCCATGACATCATTTTCTGGAATTTTCCAAGCTGTTTAAAGACACAGTCAACTTAGTGTATGTAAACTTCTGACCCACTGGAATTGTGATACAGTGAGTTATAAGTGAAATCATCTTTCTGTAAACAGCTGTTGGAAAACTTACCTGTGTCATGCACAAAGTAGATGTCCTAACCGACTAGTTTTTTAACAAGACATTTGTGGAGTGGTTGAAACACTTAGGTTGGGGTCATTAAAACTAGTTTATGTAAACTTCCGACATCAACTGTATCTAGGTATTAAACATACCTACCCACACAACATTGGCGCACATTATACACTTACATGCATATCTATATCATGCAGCCTATATCTTTACAGTACCAGTCAAAAGTTTGGACAAACCTACTCATTCCAAGGTAGGGGGGGGGGGGGGGGGTAAATAGAAGATAACCCTATTTGGTAAAAGACCAAGTCCATATTATGGCAAGAACAGCTCAAATAAGCAAAGAGAAGCGACAGTCCATCATTACTTTAAGACATGAAGGTCAGTCAATACGGAACATTTCAAGAACTTTCAAAGTTTCTTCCAGTGCAGTCACAAAAACCATCAAGCGCTATGATGAAACTGGCTCTCATGAAGACCGCCACAGGAAGACCCAGAGTTACCTCTGCTGCAGAGGATAAGTTCATTAAAGTTAACAGCCTCAGAAATGAACTGCACCTCAGATTTCAGCCCAAATAATTGCTTCTCAGAGTTCAAGTAACAGACACATCTCAACATCAACCGTTCAGAGGAGACTGTGTGAATCAGGCCTTCATGGTCGAATTGCTGCAATGAAACCACTACTAAAGGACACCAATAAGAAGAAGAGACTTGCTTGGGCCAAGAAACACAAGCAATGGACATTAGACCGGTGGAAAACTGTCCTTTGGTCTGATGAGTCCAAATGTGATATTTTTGGTTCCAACTACTGTATCTTTGTGAGACGCAGAGTACGTGAACAGATGATCTCCACATGTGTGGTTCCCACTGTGAAGCATGGAGGAGGAGGTGTGATGGTGTGGGGATGCTTTGCTGGTGACACTGTCAGTGATTTATTTAGAATTCAAGGCAACCTTAACAAGCATGGCTACCACAGCATTCTGCAGCGATACGCCATCCCATCTGGTTTGTGCTTAGTGGGACTATCATTTGTTTTTCAACAGAACAATGACCCAACACACCTCCAGGCTGTGTAAGGGCTATTTGACCAAGAAATAGAGTGATGGAGTGCTGCAGATGACCTGGCCTCCACAATCCCCTGACCTCAACCCAATTGAGATGGTTTGGGATGAGTTGGACTGCAGAGTGAAGGAAAAGCAGCCAACAAGTGCTCAGCATATCTGGGAAATCCTACATGACTGTTGTAAATGCATTCCAGCAGCATACCACCCTGCATCACACTGCTGGCTTGCTTCTGAAGCTAAGCAGGGTTGGTCCTGGTTGGTCCCTAGATGGGAGACCAGATGCTGCTGGAAGTGGTGTTGTAGGGCCAGTAGGAGGCACTCTTTCCCCCTGTCAATAGAAATATCCCAATACCCCAGGGCAGTGATTGGGGACATTGTCCTGTAGGGTGCTGTCTTTTGGATGGGATGTTAAACAGGTGTCCTGACTCTCTGTGGTCACTTAAGATCTCATGGCACTTATTGTAAGAGTAGGGGTGTTAACCCTGGTGTCCTGGCTAAATTCCCAAGCCGTCACCTAATCATCCCCAGCTTACAATTGGCTCATTCATTCCCCTGTAACTATTCCCCAGGTTGTTGCTGTAAATGAGAACGTGTTCTCAGTCAACTTACACGGTAAAATAAAAAATGAATTCCAGGTGACTACCTCATGAAGCTGGTTGAGAGAATGCCAAGTGTGTGCAAAGGGTGGCTACTTTGAAGAATTTCAAATACTTGTTTAACACTTTTTTGGTTACTACATGATTCCATATGTGTTATTTCATAGATTTGATGTATTCACTATTATTATACAATGTAGAAAATAGTAAAAATAAAGAAAAACCCTTGAATGAGTAGGTGTGTCCTAACTTTTGACTGGTACTGTATTTTGATCTATAAAACATTCTTGCAATGCCCACACAAACTTTCGATCCAGCTGTTATCAGCTCACTGTGTCCCTGCTTGTTTCCCTAGGGAGGGAAGTGTGGTGGCACACTTCTGGCTGGTACTGTCAGTCCCCGACAGCCATGTTGGTAAGGTAACTATGGAGCGAGTCAGCAGCTGCCTACAGAGTCTACTCGGGGCCTACAGAGGGAGCGACAGAGAGGAGACTGCTAACTATGGAGAATATCTGTTGCATCTTCCCTCTTTCTCTATCACAGGTGAGCGGGAGAGGAATGTGGTGAAAGGACCTGAGTTTTTATTATTCTTTGTGTTTAGTTGATCGTTGTATTATTTGTGCCTCATCATGTTATTTTCTGTTTGCTTGCTTGTTTTTTGTTTTAACCCCTCAGAAACAGACCCCAAAGTTGTAGAACTTTTGAAAGCTTCATTTGGTATGATTTATTTGATCTTCTCACTTTCTGCATTATTTTAGAAGCTTTAAGAAGTGCTTGAACTATGTCAATTGTAGGTACACTTGAAATTAGTGAGGAGTGTTCATCTCTTCCTGTTGCTCTCTTTCTCTCTCCCACTTTCTCTCCCTCCTTCCTCCTCCCTGCCCTGTCCACAGACTGCTACAGGTACCAGGTGGTCAGCTCCAGCACAGCTGTGGCTAATAGGGGACCTAATACCCAGCGCTCGTCCTGCCTTTGGCACCTCAGGGCCCCGCAAGGCACCAGCACCCAGAGTTTCAGACTGGAGCTGAGGATGGAGTGGCTGCTACCAGAGTGTAGAGATAGACTGGCTGTCTATGATGGTTTAACGCCTACTGATACTCACCTCATCACCTCGTAAGTTTATAAATACATATGCAGCTATTGGATCTTAATTTGACCTGTATTCTCACACCAAAATATTCCTGCAGCAACAGGTTTTGAATGTTTGCTTGATTTGTTGTTAGGGTATTAGCTGACCAAAATTAGGCTACATGGAAAGTGCAATACTGTTAACATAATCGTGTGTTAGTGTGAGTTTTCAGTGAATTCATGTAAATCATGAAGCTCGTCTTCATTTCCTGAGGTGCGGGAAATTCTTACCAACAAAACAGTGATCAAATTAAGATCCTATATCTGTACAATACATGTAACTGCCAAAATAACTGCCAAATTGTCCATTACAGTATTTTAGCTACCATGGCTAGAAGAAGAGATCTCAGTGACTTTGAAAGAGAGGTCTCAAAGGAGCTTAGGGGGTTTAAATGGTGTGTGTGTGTGTGTGTGTGTGTGTGTGTGTGTGTGTGTGTGTGTGTGTGTGTGTGTGTGTGTGTGTGTGTGTGTGAGTGTGTGCCTCAGTCACCAGATCTCAACCCAATTGAAAACTTCTGGGAGATTGTGGAGCGGTGCCTGAGACAGCGTTTTCCACCACCATCAACAAATGATGGAATTTCTTGTGGAAGAACTGTGCCGCATCCCTCCAATAGAGATTCAGAATCTATGCCAAGGTGCATTGAAGCTGTTGTGGCGACTCGTGGTGGACCAACACCAGATTAAGACACTATGCTGGTGTTTCCTTTATTTTGTCAGTTACCTGTTCATCCAGTATAGACAGACAGTGTAAAGACAGACTACATGATGCTTTAACACCAACAGATAGTCACCTCATCACCTAGTGACTTTATGTTGATGTTCTATAAGCTCTCTCTCTCTCTCTCTCTCTCTCTCTCTCTCTCTCTCTCTCTCTCTCTCTCTCTCTCTCTCTCTCTCTCTCTCTCTCTCTCTCCCCCCCCACCCACCAGTCTGTATGGCTGCAGCAGACAAGAGCATGTGTTGTCATCAGGAGAGTGGATGACAGTGGTCTGGAAACAGGGTCTCTACAACTACAAAGACCCCTTCTCCCTGTCTGCACAGGCCTGGACCACTGAAGGTGAGGTTTATATGGTTGTTATTAAAGTGTTTCAACTGAGAGTTATATGTTGCTCTCTTATACAATGACTTTACAAACACTTTCTTCCTTTCACATTCATCATCATCAATCCCTCTCTCTCTCCCTCACTCACTCCCTCTCTCTCCCTCTCTCTCCCTCTCTCTCCCTCTCTCTCCCTCCTCTCTCCCTATCCCTCTCACTCCCTCTCTCGCCCTCTCTCTCGCCTCCCTCTCTATCCCTCTCACTCCCTCTCTCCCTCTCTCTCCCCATCCCCTCTCTCTCCCTCACTCCCTCTCTCTCCCTCTCTCTCCCCATCCCTCTCTCTCCCTCTCTCTCCCTATCCCTCTCACTCCCTCTCTCTCCCTCACTCCCTCTCTCGCCCTCTCTCTCCCATCCCTCTCACTCCCTCTCACTCCCTCTCTCCCTCTCTCTCCCCATCCCTCTCTCTCCCCATCTCTCTCTCTCTCTCTCTCTCTCTCTCTCTCTCTCTCTCTCTCTCTCTCTCTCTCCCACCACCAGTCTGTATGGCTGCAGCAGACAAGAGCATGTTGTTCATGTGTTGTCATCAGGAGAGTGGATGACAGTGGTCTGGAAACAGGGTCTCTACAACTACAAAGACCCCTTCTCCCTGTCTGCACAGGCCTGGACCACTGAAGGTGAGGTTTATATGGTTGTTATTAAAGTGTTTCAACTGAGAGTTATATGTTGCTCTCTTATACAATGACTTTACAAACACTTTCTTCCTTTCACATTCATCATCATCAATCCCTCTCTCTCTCCCTCACTCCCTCTCTCTCCCTCTCTCTCCCCATCCCTCTCTCTCCCTCCTCTCTCCCTATCCCTCTCACTCCCTCTCTCGCCCTCTCTATCCCTCTCACTCCCTCTCTCTCCCCATCCCCTCTCTCTCCCTCACTCCCTCTCTCTCCCTCTCTCTCCCCATCCCTCTCTCTCCCTCCTCTCTCCCTCTCTCTCCCTATCCCTCTCACTCCCTCTCTCTCCCTCACTCCCTCTCTCGCCCTCTCTCTCCCATCCCTCTCTATCCCTCTCACTCCCTCTCCCTCTCTCTCCCCATCCCTCTCTCTCCCCATCTCTCTCTCCCTCTCTCTCCCTCTCACTCCCTCTCTCCCCCTCTCTCCCTCTCTCTCCCCATCCCGCTCTCTCCCTCTCCCTCTCACTCCCTCTCTCTCTCCACATCTCCACCTCACCCTCTCTTTCTCTCTCTCTCTCTCTCTCTCTCTCTCTCTCAGTGTGTTCCTCCAACATAGAGCTGCAGCCAGTATCAGGGGTACAGGGTAGTCTACGTACCCCCTTCTATCCCAGTTACTACCCACCAGACACCAACTGTACCTGGACATTCACTGTGAGTGTTATACTGTACATCCCCTTCTACTGTCTTCTACTGTCTTATATTGTCTTCTACTGTCTTCTACTATCTTATATTGTCTGCTACTGTCTTCTACTGTCTCATATTGTCTTCTACTGTCTCATATTGTCTTCTACTGTCTTCTACTATCTTCTATTGTACTGTACTGTCTGCTACTGTCTTCTACTGTCTTCTACTATCTTATATTGTCTTCTACTATCTTATATTGTCTGCTACTGTCTTCTACTGTCTCATGTTGTATTCTACTGTCTTATACTATCTTCTATTGTACTGTACTGTCTGCTACTGTCTTCTACTGTCTCATATTGTCTTCTACTGTCTCATGTTGTATTCTACTGTCTTATACTATCTTCTATTGTACTGTACTGTCTGCTACTGTCTTCTACTGTCTCATATTGTCTTCTACTGTCTCATGTTGTATTCTACTGTCTTATACTATCTTCTATTGTACTGTACTGTCTGCTACTGTCTTCTACTGTCTTCTAAAATCTTATGTCTTCTACTGTCTTCTACTGTCTTCTACTGTCTTATATTGTATTATACTGTCTTCTACTATCTTATATTGTATTATACTGTCTTATATTGTCTTCTACTATCTTCTATTGTATTATACTGTCTTCTACTGTCTTATATTGTCTTCTACTGTCTTCTTCTATTGTATTATATTGTCTTCTACTGTCTTTTACTGTCTTATATTGTCGTCTACCGTCTTCTACTATCTTCTATTTTATTATATTGTCTGCTACTGTTTTCTTCTGTCTTCTACTGTTTCTAACAAGTCATAACATGGGGCCATTCTGTTGTATTCAATTGTATATTTGTTTGTGTGTGTCCTAGGTGCCCTCTGCAGACTATGGACTATCTCTGGAGTTTGAAGGTTATGAGCTGAGCAGGGCCAACTATAACCAGGCCTGTACACAGGGACAGTGGATGGTACAAAACCGCAGGTACACACACACGCACACGCACAGGCACACGCACGCACACACACACACACACACACACACACACACACCTGTTTCATCCGTATCATTTTACCCGTGTCTCTGCCTCAGGTTGTGTGGGACGAGAGGTCTCCAGCCGTATGCTGAGCGCCTCTACCTCCTCTCCACAGCAACCAGCGTTGTCATGACGTCCGAGGTGTCAATCACAGGGCCTGGACTCCAGGTCCACTACAGCCTCTTCAACCAATCAGATCGTGAGTCTGGGGCCTGGATGACAGACATTGGTCAAGGGTTTGACCTCAGACCTAGGGTTAGGGTTAAGGTGCTATAGGTAATCTTTCTCTACAGACTGTCTGTCTGTTCAACCAATCAGATCGGGAGTTATTTTGAACAAGAGGTGTTTAGGGTGATTTTTAGGTTGTGTGCTGAAAGGATGTTACGTGACAGATGAAGAGATGAGAAAGTGGAAGAAATGATGTGCTTATGACATACAGTAAGGTGTGTTTGTATTACATACTACCAGTCGTAACAGGCTGCTGAGGGGAGGACAGCCTGTCCTGGTCAGTTCCTGTGTTCTCTAAATTGTCTGTGTTCCAGCCTATCCTGGTCAGTTCCTGTGTACTCTAAATGGTCTGTGTGTTCCAGCCTGTCCTGGTCAGTTCCTGTGTTCTCTAAATTGTCTGTGTTCCAGCCTATCCTGGTCAGTTCCTGTGTACTCTAAATGGTCTGTGTGTTGCAGCCTGTCCTGGTCAGTTCCTGTGTACTCTAAATAGTCTGTGTGTTGCAGCCTGTCCTGGTCAGTTCCTGTGTACTCTAAATGGTCTGTGTGTTCCAGCTTGTCCTGGTCAGTTCCTGTGTACTCTAAATGGTCTGTGTGTTCCAGCCTGTCATGGTCAGTTCCTGTGTACTCTAAATGGTCTGTGTGTTCCAGCCTGTCCTGGTCAGTTCCTGTGTTCTCTAAATTGTCTGTGTTCCAGCCTATCCTGGTCAGTTCCTGTGTACTCTAAATGGTCTGTGTGTTGCAGCCTGTCCTGGTCAGTTCCTGTGTACTCTAAATGGTCTGTGTGTTGCAGCCTGTCCTGGTCAGTTCCTGTGTACTCTAAATAGTCTGTGTTGCAGCCTGTCCTGGTCAGTTCCTGTGTACTCTAAATGGTCTGTGTGTTCCAGCCTGTCCTGGTCAGTTCCTGTGTTCTCTAAATTGTCTGTGTTCCAGCCTATCCTGGTCAGTTCCTGTGTACTCTAAATGGTCTGTGTGTTGCAGCCTGTCCTGGTCAGTTCCTGTGTACTCTAAATGGTCTGTGTGTTGCAGCCTGTCCTGGTCAGTTCCTGTGTACTCTAAATAGTCTGTGTGTTGCAGCCTGTCCTGGTCAGTTCCTGTGTACTCTAAATGGTCTGTGTTGCAGCCTATGCTGGTCAGTTCCTGTGTACCCTAAATGGTCTGTGTGTTGCAGCCTGTCCTGGTCAGTTCCTGTGTACTCTAAATGGTCTGTGTGTTGCAGCCTATCCTGGTCAGTTCCTGTGTACTCTAAATGGTCTGTGTGTTGCAGCCTATCCTGGTCAGTTCCTGTGTACTCTAAATGGTCTGTGTGTTCCAGCCTGTGACGGCATCAAAGACTGCCCCAACGGACTGGACGAGAGGAACTGTGGTCAGTTTACCAAGTTAAAACACATTCAGAACATTTAAATTGTGAAACATTTATAAGGTATTTACATTTTATTGAGCCTAGTGCATGTAGCTATGATTGTTCAAAAGGCCAAATCCTCACTGGAAATCCCTGTGGAACTAAAATGTCTTCATACATTACTCAATGACATCTAGCCAGATGAGAGGAACATTCAACAATTTAAAAAAATAGATTAGTAATTATAAAAATGTTAAAATGACCTGTTTCAAGTTAGGGACAATCATCGGGCTGTATAGCATATATCATTAGCACCAAATGGCTGATTGACTGACACTCTGTGTGTGTGTGTCCCAGTGTGTATAGCCCAGTACCAGTGTCCAGAGGACAGTCAGTGTGTTGACTACTTCAAGGTGTGTGACCAGCACCCAGACTGCCTAAAGGCCATGGATGAAGAGAACTGCACTGAGGGTAACTGTGTGTGTGTGTGTGTGCGTATTATGCATGTGTGTGTGTGTGTGTACAGGTTTGTGGTGTATTGATACATAATGTGTGTGTCTCTAGGTGTGCAGTGTACAGACAAGACGTATGTGTGTGTTGACGGGACGTGTCTGAAGAAGCCTAACCCAGAGTGTGACTTCATCACCGACTGTCCTGATGCCTCCGATGAGAGACACTGTGGTGAGAGAAGAAGACGCACACACGCACACACACACACACACACACACACCTACAATCTCTCTCTCATGCTCATTTATGTATCTGTGTGTGTGTGTGTGTGTGTGTGTGTGTGTGTGCGTATCTGCGTGCGTTTCTGTGTGTGTGTATGCGTGTGTGTGTGTGTGTGTTTCCGTACCTGTGTGTGTGTCCTCTTGCCAGACTGTGGTCTGAGGCAGTTCACCAGTCGCGTTGTGGGAGGAGTCAACGCTACTGAAGGGGAGCGGCCATGGCAGGTCAGCCTTCAGATCGGTGGACGTCATGTCTGTGGGGGGGCTCTGGTCTCCAGCCAATGGGTGGTCTCCGCTGCCCACTGTTTCTATGACGACCGGTTTTAATGTTGTTTTGCTTCTTGTTGTCTACCATTCTCTTTCCCCTTATTCTCCTTAACCTCCTCTCCTCTCCTCTCAATTCCTCTCCTCTTGACTCCTCTCCTTCTCCATCTCCTCTCTGCTCCTCTCGTCTCCTCTGCTCTCCTCTCCTCTCGACCCCTCGCCTCTCCTCTCATTTCCCCTCCCTCCATCCCTCTCTTTCCCCCTCCACCACCCCAAGTCTTTACTTTCCTAGCGTGTAAACAGGAAGAGAGAGAATTAAAATGTTCCCTCTCCCCCAGTCTCTCCCAGAGCGTGGACGGTCAACCTAGGTAAGTTCCTATTGAACCGCAGCAGTCAGATGGAGGACACCATTCGGGTGCAACAGATCCTCCTGCACCAGTACTACGATGACGAGACACACGATTATGACTTGGCTTTGCTGCGACTGGAGAGACCTGCAGCTCCAGGCACCCTGGCCCAGCCCGCCTGCCTGCCATCACCTACACACCAGCAAGAACCTGAGCTACTCTGTTGGGTCACGGGCTGGGGGGCGCTACGTGAAGGAGGTGAGGAGGGTGGGTGGGTGGGTGGGAGGGTGTTTAGAGAGGTTTTATAAAGGCAAAGATCTTTTCATGTATTCAGTTCTATATAGTCCTCCAAACACTTGCAGCAGCACAAATACTTACAAAACAAGAGAGCAAAAAAACGAAAATGTATTTTAAGAAAGGTAACCTATCATGCCCAATATGTTTCCACCAGTTGGATGAACAGTAAAGCTTGATTCCAGATAAGGAAGACTACCTGTAACTCTCCATGGAAACACTGTGATTGACCTCTAACCTTTGACTTCTAACCTCTGACCCCAGGCACTCCCAGTAACGTGCTGCAGAAGGTGGACGTGCGTCTGGTGAGCGAGGAGGCCTGCTTCCGTTCCTACGGTTACATGGTCACTCCCAGGATGTTGTGCGCCGGCTACCGCAGCGGAGAGAAGGATGCCTGTCAGGTACAGGAAGTGATTTTAGAGTAGACCCACACACACTCAACGCACAGATTGACTGGTTGGCACCTCAGGTGAGGGAGGGTACAGGGGGTTTCAGAGTAGTAGGAGCCGGGAAAAGAGAAAGCAGCAAGTTCAATGTCCTTTAATATCTGAACCTTTCTGCTATCGTTCAGCTAATTGAAAACTTTTCGTCATCTCTCTTTTACTTTGTCTATGCTGCCTCCTTTCCCCTGTCTCTCTTTCTCTCACTCTCTCTCTGTCTCTATCTCTCTTTTACTTTGTCTATGCTGCCTCCCTCTCCCTTCTTTCCCCTATCTCTCTTTCTCTCACTCTCTCTCTCTCTCGCTCGGTCTCTCTTTTACTTTGTCTATGCTGCCTCCTTCCCCCTTCTTTCTCGTCTCTCTCTCTCTCCCTCCCTTTCCCAGGGTGACTCGGGCGGTCCGTTGGTCTGCCAGGAGAACTCGGGTCGTTGGTTCCTAGCGGGCGTGGTCAGCTGGGGAAAGGGGTGTGGCCGGGCCGACTACTACGGCGTCTACACCCGCGTCACCAAACTCACCGGCTGGATCAAAGAACACATCTCTGGACCTGGCTGACCTTCATCATTCTCACCATCATCATCCCAAAACATTGTTATCATGTAGTAATTGTTGTGATCTATTCTCTGTGTCAGTCCTTAGTATATTTAGTCCGTCAGGGTTTTAACAGTGTCATTGACCTTCTGGCAGTCTGGCACCAAAGTTCATCAACCTAACAAGCAGACTTTCTGGCTCCTCTGGGCAAATACACACTCTGCAGTATTGAGCTCTACATCCAACACTGCCAACTAGTGGAAGCTGTTAGAATTACAACATAATTAAGTACTACCATACCAACGCAATAGGCCCCTCAAATTCAAATCTGGACCTTAAAGCTCCACTGCTTCTGTTCATTCTTCCCCTAATCAGGGACTGATTTACACCTGGGACACCAGGTGTGTGTAATGAATGATCAGGTAGAACAGAAAACCAGCAGAAAACCAACCAGCAGTACTCTGGACCTCGTATGGTCACATCTGAATGCACCTGCAATCGGCCTTGATTCCTTCATCGAATGTTTTTCTGTTTATATACTGCTGTGGATTGGAATATGGGTTATGCACAGATCATTTCAGTCAGTGCACTACACTTTAAATGCTGATTGCGTTCAGTGTATTTCATTACATGATCTAAGGTTTATGATGAAAGCCATTGAAGGCCGAAACGGCCATCTTTAAAATGGTGAGCGTGAGTTGCGCCGTTCCCTTTTCAATTACATGATGTTCACCATTGACAATTAGAGCTAGAGCTTGTAAACCTTTCAGAACACGAGGAAATCCTAACTGGCACCCTATTCCCTCTGGGCTCTGGTTTAAAGTAGTGCACTATATAGGGAATAAGGCACCATTTGGAACGCCAACCATGAGGGTCGGAGTCATCATGAGGTTTCATCAATAAACCAGCAGAACTGAAAGGGTTAAATTAGAACGAGATATGTTTCTGAGTACTGTTGGGTCTGGTACCCAGAGAGAGTCTAGTCTATTCCAGACAGAAAACACACACGCACCAGTGGAGGCTGTTGAGGGGAGGACGGCTCATAATAAGGGAGTCAGTGGAATGGAATGAACCACATGGAAACCAGGTGTTTGATACCATTCCAATCATTATTATGAGCTGTCCTCCCCTCAGCAGCCTCCACTGATACACACACATATATATATATATATATACACACACACACACACACAGACAGACAGACACGCAAACACACACACACGCACTCACATATATACATACATACACCTACACACATACATACAGACACACACATACATACACAGACACACATATACAAACACCACCATAAGGAGAGGTAAACAAGAGCTGCAGGACTCATTAATTAATGAGGATGATTATTATTAGAGAGAGAGAGAACACCGCCTCAGGCTGGTATTGCCACTGTATTGCAGTATGGCACTGCTGTCTGGCACCGCAGTTCTCTGTGCGCGCGCGCGCGTGTGTGTGTGTGTGTGTGTGTGTGTGTGTGTGTGTGTGTGTGTGTGTGTGTGTGTGTGTGTGTGTGTGTGTGTGTGTGTGTGTGTGTGTGTGTGTGTGTGTGTGTGTGTGTGTGTGTGTGTCCCAGGCTGCCCCTCAGTAAAGCGTTGGGTGGGGTCAAAGATAGTTGTGGTGGCCTAGTCTGTAATTACAGCTATATAGCTGGAGCCTGTCTGCGTGCGTGTGTGCGAGAGTCTCATAGTATAAAAACAAACTTCACTCTTTCAAAAAACGTCTTTAATACACAAAAACGTAGAGAATATACTGTATAGAATATAAACATCAATAGTATTCATGTATAAAACAAATAGCACATGTACTTATAAACACACAATTTAGCACCCATCGATAAATTTTTTTAAGCACCAATTCACTGACATCATTCCTTGAGATTTTAAAAGTTTACTAGCGTTTGTCTGATCAATCAATCAAAAACCTAAATGATTATATTCCTAATTGTGCCTATATTCTAATGACCCATAATTCATTAAGAAGCTCCTCGACTCCCTCTTGTTTATGACCCTGTTTTAGTTGGCTCCAGATAGAAGTCGCCCTTAGGTACAGATCTAGGACCAGTTTTCCCTCACCCAATCCTATCCTTAATCATCATTAGGAAGGACAATGCAACAACATCTCCTCTTGAACTAACCCCCTGCTGACATCACCAATTCAAGTCATTATCCAGTCATTAGGTAGAATAGTCTATGTAATATTATCTCAAATAGAGGGTGCTTATATTTGTCCTGTTTCACACATGTACACGTGTGGTGGCCAGTGGGAATGTGTTTCTTACTTATCCCACTCCCCCTGAGACCCTCTCAGACGGTGGGGTTACAGATCCGACATGAGTGGAGGCAACCCTGGAGCAGTTAGGGTTGACTGCCTCTCAAAGGCAGATCAACAGATTCAAACTTTTGGTTACCGGCCTAATGCTCTAACCTCTAGGCTACCTGCCACCCTAAAAATCACTCTGTAACTCTATCTATTAAAGCTTTTACAAGGGAACAGAGAGAGAGAGAGAGACAGAGAGAGAGGGAGAAGATTGTGAAAAAGAGAGAGATTATTTTGGAATTAGTGAGTGTAATATTTACTGTCACCTTTTATTGTTTATTTCACTTTTGTTTATCCATTTTACGTGCTTTGGCAATGTAAACATGTTTCCCATGCCAATAAAGCCCCTTGAATTGAATTGAGAGAGAGAGAGAGTATAGTGGAGACACTTGTTAGTCTGTGGATGTCTGCACCTGTATTACTCCTGGAACACTGACAACTGGTGCTTTCATTAAAACAGCCAGCTGTGCTTTACAAACTATCCTTCTGATACACTGAGTAGGCAGCCTTTTCCCTTTAACAAACTGGAACTGGTTTATACTGTGTAACACAGTGAGGGGAATAGACAAACACTACAGCTAGGTTGGAGGTAGAAACCAGTGCTGTGTTTCCCCCTGCCTTTGACCCTGTGTGGTCCCTGATACATGCATACCATTACTCAACACCTCTCTCTCTCTCTCTCTCTCTCTCTCTCTCTCTCTCTCTCTCTCTCTCTCTCTCTCTCTCTCTCTCTCTCTCTCTCTCTCTCTCTCTCTCTCTCTCTCTCTCTCTCTCTCTCTCTCTCTCTCTCTCTCTCTCTCTCTCTCTCTCTCTCTCTCTCTCTCTCTCTCTATGCGTGTTTGTGTTGGCAACAGCCTCAACAGCCTAAGCGCGGTAGGTAAAATCCCTACATCCACCAAGTCTGCCAAGAAAGCCTCAGACACACACGTGCAGGCACGCCAAACACACAAAGAGAGAAGGAGAGCCAAGAAAGCTTCACTCACCTCAACCTCAGGGGGGAGAAGCTTTAGAAAACCCCAGGTCCTTTCTCCTCCCACACAATAACATGTACTGCTGTTACTGTACGTTAGTCGTTGTTATCATGCAGCTCCTACTAATATACTAGTGTCTGAAAGGAGGATCATTACCACATATTTACATATATCTGGTTTACTTTAGGCCAGAGGATGTTCCCACAGGAAAAACAATGTTGATCTACATGAGAGTCGCAGCTCTTCCTCAGTTCATGCTACTCTACTGTATGTTTACATTAGTTAGTTAGTTAGTTAGTTTACACTAGAAAGGGCCGATCTTAGAGATGTCCTAACTTGAGGGGTTGTGACCCCACTCTCCCATCTGGGATACATTCTCAGAGACTTTCTGCCTTACCCTTTCTATCTTTCTATTTCCCTCTCTCCTTCTCTCTCATTAGAATGCAGTCTCCTCTCGCTCGCTCTCTCTTCCATTCACCCTTTTATCCCTTTCTCTCATCCTACTTTCTCTCTCCTTTTACCCCCTTTCGCCCCCTATTTTCCTTTTCTCTCTACTATTCTCCTCTCCCTCTCTGTCTCCTTCTTCTCCCCCTCTTCCCTCTTCTCTCAGGGTAGTGCGGTCAGTCAGAGGTCTGGTTGTCATTAGCTTCCTGTTACTGATTTAAAGAAAAACAGCCCCGAGAGACAGAGAGAGAGAGAGAGAGAGGGAGGGAGGAAGAGAGAGGGGGAGGAAGAGCAAGAGAGAGAGAGGGAGAGCTGGAGAGAGGAGAGAGAGAGCAAGAGAGAGAGAAGGAGAGAGGAGAGAGGGAGAGCGAGGAGAGAGGGTGAGAGGGAGAGAGAGACAGAGATGGAGAGAGAGAGCAAGAGAGAGAGAGGGAGGGAGAGAGAGAATGAGAGAGGGAGAGAGAGGGAGCGAGAGAGAGAAAGAGAGAGAGAGAGGAGAGAGAGAGCAAGAGAGGGAGAGGAAGAGCAAGAGAGAGAGAGGGAGAGAGGAGAGAGGAGAGAGAGAGCAAGAGAGCGAGAGATGGAGAGGGAGGGAGGGAGGGAGGGAGGGAGGGAGGGAGGGAGGGAGGGAGGGAGGGAGGGAGGGAGGGAGGGACAGAGACAGAGAGCAAGAGAGAGGGAGAGGAGAGAGAGAGCAAGAGAGGGAGAGGAAGAGCAAGAGAGGGAGAGGAAGAGCAAGAGAGAGAGGGAGAGCGTGAGAGAGGAGAGAGAGAGCAAGAGAGAGAAGGAGAGAGGAGAGAGGGAGAGCGAGGAGAGAGGGTTAGAGGGAGAGAGAGACAGAGATGGAGAGTGAGAGCAAGAGAGGGAGGGAGAGAGAGAATGAGAGACGGAGAGAGGGAGCGAGAGAGAAAAAGAGAGGAGGGAGGGAGAGAGAGAGAGGAGAGAGAGAGAGAGAGAGAGAGAGAAAGAGATAGCGAGGGTGTTAGAGAGAAAGCTGTGACTTACTTTGACGCAGGGGGAAATCGGACGTCATTGACGTTATTGACGTCATTGAAAACTCTCGCTAACACTCTGCTTGAACCCTTCTCCAGTAACCTGTCTTGTAAACCATGCCACGAGCATGATATAACATACGTCATAACCTGTCATAGCCTGTCATACCAACTGCTCCCAGCCGCCCTCCCATCTAAACCTTGAACTCTAACAGCAGTAACTGCAGGAGTTTTAGCAACACTATTTCACAGGTAACACAACACCACAACTTACTTTATGGCTCATTTTATAGAGCATGGCGTTTATAGGATAGTGGGGCGATTCAAAGCTACTTTACTGTTTACCTCAGATAGAGCAGTTACTGTTATGAACTGGGTCCATGTCTTTAATGATGGTATAAAAGGCTCTAAGTGCTGTAAAAACAAGAGAACTACACAACCGTCTAATAGGACTAATAAAATGCATCTAGGAAGGAACATGAGTTTGGCTGCTTTTCACTTTTACTCTAGCCTGGTTCCAGATCTGTTTGTACTGTCTTGCAAAGGTCACTGTCAGCACAAACTGATCTGGGACCAGGATAGTTTTAGAGAGACCGTTTACCAACAACTCTCAGAGGACTCCTTGAAAGTGCATCTGCATTCGTAGAGATGCGTAGGAAACAGAACAATTGTTTGAACGAGGTTATAAATGGCTGTGTTTTGGGGCACAGGGTAAATACTAATAACTCAATCCACAATGCTTTATGCTGTTCTGCCTCCTGGGTACAGCAAACCAACTGTGTCAACTTCTGCTCTTGGTTTTGAGTGATATCCAGGAAATAGGTACTTACAGTACAACAGCCATAGGATGTACATCACTAAGCTATTGACTAGGGAATTACACCACTAAAGCCTCTTCTAATTGGCTACAGAGCTATTGACTAGGGAATTACACCACTAAAGACTCTTCTAATTGGCTACAGAGATATTGCCTAGGGAACTACACCAGTAAGGCCTCTTCTAATTGGCTACAGAGCTATTGACTAGGGAATTACACCACTAAAGACTCTTCTAATTGGCTACAGAGCTATTGCCTAGGGAACTACACCAGTAAAGCCTATTCTAATTGGCTACAGAGCTATTGCCTAGGGAACTACACCAGTAAGGCCTCTTCTAATTGGCTACAGAGCTATTGCCTAGGGAACTACACCAGTAAAGCCTATTCTAATTGGCTACAAAGCTATCTAGTCATGGCCTAATTCACCAGTTGGTCTCTCCTCTATCTTCAGTTTAGCCCCAGTCCCTGTGGACTGGGGATGGAATTAGCAGTAATAGGAGAGATATGGTCGTCCATCTGGCAACCAATTCAACCATCACCATCCAAACCACACGTGGAGATGTTGTTTTCCCTCTCTTTAGCTTTTAGTTGGGTTTTTCACTGGAGCTGTCAAACAAAACTGATAATCTCAGACTGCACCCATATTCCCTACATAGTGCACTACTATGACATACTAGGACACACCTTATATTCCCTACACAGTGCACTACTTTTGGCACCCTATTCCCCATGTATTGCAATACTAGGACTTATTCAAATCTTGACAGCAATGAGGGGTTGTATACTCTAACGGTGGGAAACAGGCAGGGGTCAGGGGGTCAGGGTTTGACCTTTAACCTCTAGGTGAAAGATAGAATGCACCTGTTCAACCTGCTCTACTGACAATGGGGAGTAATGGTTCTAGAAGGTCTGGTTTAGAATGGACTTCTAGTTTGAATGGGTTTTACAAATGATTGTATGATTTATATTTTTCTGATACAGTATGTGTTGTTTTGATACAATGGAATTCAGTATTTTCAGTTTTTGGTGGTATAGGGTTAGGGAAAGCCCAGCCTGGATGCAGAACTTTTTCAAACTGCATTCAGCAACAGTACCTTATTGTGTTCAGGACGTGACAACAACAACAACAGTTCAGCTAAAGCAAAGACCAACTGGCACCCAGTCTAGTGATAAAATGTTTTAGGTAACAAAAATGTATACAAATATTTACATGTTTCAAGCTGCTCTGCAGCGTAACGTAAATCTCTATAAAAACACATAACACTGAGTTATCAATATATATATATATATCAATACAATCTTGCATTACTTACTCAACAATCTCTATATATTCATTTGATATGGCTGGCATTTTCTCCTTTTTCACTTTTAAAGCTTTCCTCGAGGTCACCATAGCAATGCAGGGTCCATTTACGTCTAGTCCCAAAACCACCATATGAGCAAAAGACGTTGAAAAGACGCTGAAAAGACATTGAAAAGACATTGAAAATATGTATTTTTGGTAAAAAAATATGTTGAAAAGATGTTGAAAAGGTTAAAACCAATTTCAACCAATGTTTCTCACTGGGACTACACAACACTGCATAGTGATCTCATTGATTAGTGCCCACAATCCTCCCCATTCAAAATACCTGAGAGGAATACATCGTAAGGCAGAGGAAAACATGTGTGCAGGTAATTTGTATCATTGGCTGCTTTAGGCACAATGGAAGGACAAACAAAATCCAACCCAGAGTTTCCATTTGGTGAGCCCTGAAAGCACTACAAAGGAACAACCAAAATCAACCCGGAGTTTCCGTTTGGTCAGCACTGAAGGCACTACAAAGGAACAACTAAAATCAACCCAGAGTTTCCATTTGGTGAGCACTGAAGGCACTACAAAGGGACAACCAAAATCAACCCAGTTTCCATTTGAATTTGGTGAGCACTGAAGGCAATATAGGCACAAGCAAAATCAAAAATCCAACACTGGCGCAAGTTCCCTCTCTCTCTTCTTTCCTCCTTTACTTTAGGCATGATAAAACAACCAAAATCCAACACAGAGTTTCCTCCCCCTCTTCCTCCACTCTGATCACTGGACACTAGGCGCCACCAAGTATCCATTAAAGGTAATATAGACATCCACGTCATCACTATAGACGGCGTTCTCCCTCTCCCTCTTGTAGAGCCTGACCCACACCTCATCGTTCAGCGCCAGGTCCATCATAACACTCTGACTCTGCATGATGGACCTCTCACTGGGCTGGGCGTACAGGATCACCTGCTCCTTATCGTTGTGCATCAGGTGGAGGTAGGTCTCCTTGAAGTTCCACGTGTGGATGTTCACGTTGAAGAAGTAGATACCTGGGACGAAGCAGTAGAATTTACCTTCAGAGAAAGGAGGAGAAAGTGATTAGTTAGTGTTAGAGTCAGGTGTTTTAATGCTGGGCTGGAACAAAAAACCTGCAAATAAGTGATGTTGAAGAAGTTGATCGTGGGATGAAGAAGTAGAATTTACCTTGAGAGAAGAGAAAGTGTTAAAATCAAGTGTTTTTTTATTATTAGTGCTGGGCTGGAACAAAAGCCTGCACCCTAGAGACACCAGAGTAGTAGTAGACGCCGCGGACGAAGCAGTAGAATTGACCTTTGAACATGTGTAAAAAAGTGTGTGGGGCCTCCTGAGTGGTGCAGCAGTCTAAGGCACTGCATCGCAGTGCTAGAGGCGTCACTACAGATCTGGGTTCGATCCCAGGCTGTGTCGCAGCCGGCCGCAACCGGGAGACCCATGAGGCACCGCACAATTGGCCCAGAGTCGTCCGGGTTAGGGGAGGCTTTGGCCGGCCGGGATGTCCTTCTCCCATCGCGCTCTAGCGACTCCTGTGGCGGGCCGAGCACCTGCACGCTGACTTCGGTCGCCAGTTGTACAGTGTTTCCTCTGACACATTGGTGCGGCAGGCTTCCGGGTTAAGCGAGCAGAGTGTCAAGAAGCAGCGCGGCTTGTCAGGGCCGTGTTTCGGAGGACACATGGCTCTCAACCTTCGCCTCTCCCAAGTCCGTACCGGAGTTGCAGTGATGGGACAAGACTGTAACTACCAAATAGATATCACGAAATTTGGAAGAAAAAGAGGTAAAAAATAAAATACAAAATAAAACAGTGTGTGTGTGTGTCCTCCTTGTGGTTCTTCAATTACCTTTGAACATGTTGAAGTGCTCGTAGAGGTTGACGAACACTGTGTCAAACACCAGGGCCTGGTAGTAGTCTATACTGTGGAGGGATTTACGTCTCCCTACAGAGAAGGAGGAGTGCTGCGGCTTACAGGCATCTCCCGGGGCGCCCGCCTGGCCCTTAGTCCCTTGAGGACCCATGGGACCCCGGTAACCATGGGGACCTTCTTTACCATTTTTCCCTGGCATGCCTTTATCTCCTCTGTCACCTTTATCACCTGGGGACGGAAAGAGAAAGAACATATGTTGTCTAGATCTTTCTGAGATAGCATGAGCAAGGAAATACCTCTCTCTATGTGTGTTTGTGTGTGCTTCCTTATTCGATGGCTTGGTGGATTTTCCACACCCATTGAGCATACAGTGGGGGGAAAAAGTATTTAGTCAGCCACCAATTGTGCAAGTTCTCCCACTTAAAAAGATGAGAGAGGCCTGTAATTTTCATCATAGGTACACGTCAACTATGACTGACAAAATGAGAAAAAAAATTCCAGAAAATCACATTGTAGGATTTTTAATGAATTTATTTGCAAATTATGGTGGAAAATAAGTATTTGGTCAATAACAAAAGTCTATCTCAATACTTTGTTATATACCCTTTGTTGGCAATGACACAGGTCAAACGTTTTCTGTAAGTCTTCACAAGGTTTTCACACACTGTTGCTGGTATTTTGGCCCATTCCGCCATGCAGATCTCCTCTAGAGCAGTGATGTTTTGGGGCTGTCGCTGGGCAACACAGACTTTCAACTCCCTCCAAAGATTTTCTATGGGTTTGAGATCTGGAGACTGGCTAGGCCACTCCAGGACCTTGAAATGCTTCTTACGAAGCCACTCCTTCGTTGCCCGGGCGGTGTGTTTGGGATCATTGTCATGCTGAAAGACCCAGCCACGTTTCATCTTCAATGCCCTTGCTGATGGAAAGAGGTTTTCACTCAAAATCTCACGATATATGGCCCCATTCATTCTTTCTTTTACACGGATCAGTCGTCCTGGTCCCTTTGCAGAAAAACAGCCCCAAAGCATGATGTTTCCACCCCCATGCTTCACAGTAGGTATGGTGTTCTTTGGATGCAACTCAGCATTCTTTGTCCTCCAAACACGACGAGTTGAGTTTTTACCAAAAAGTAATATTTTGGTTTCATCTGACCGTATGACATTCTCCCAATCCTCTTCTGGATCATCCAAATGCTCTCTAGCAAACTTTAGATGGGCCTGGACATGTACTGGCTTAAGCAGGGGGACACGTCTGCTACTGCAGGATTTGAGTCCCTGGCGGCATAGTGTGTTATTGATGGTAGGCTTTGTTACTTTGGTCCCAGCTCTCTGCAGGTCATTCACTAGGTCCCCCCGTGTGTTTCTGGGATTTTTGCTCACAGTTCTTGTGATCATTTTGACCCCACGGGGTGAGATCTTGCGTGGAGCCCCAGATCAAGGGAGATTATCAGTGGTCTTGTATGTCTTCCATTTCCTAATAATTGCTCCCACAGTTGATTTCTTCAAACCAAGCTGCTTACCTATTGCAGATTCAGTCTTCCCTCTACAATTTTGTTTCTGGTGTCCTTTGACAGCTCTTTGGTCTTGGCCATAGTGGAGTTTGGAGTGTGACTGTTTGAGGTTGTGGACAGGTGTCTTTTATACTGATAACAAGTTCAAACAGGTGCCATTAATACAGGTAATGAGTGGAGGACAGAGGAGCGTCTCAAAGAAGAAGTTACAGGTCTGTGAGAGCCAGAAATCTTGCTTGTTTGTAGGTGACCAAATACTTATTTTCCACCATAATTTGCAAATAAATTCATAAAAAATCCTACAATGTGATTTTCTGGATTTTTTTTCTCATTTTGTCTGTCATAGTTGACATGTACCTATGATGAAAATTACAGGCCTCTCTCATCTTTTTAAGTGGGAGAACTTGCACAATTGGTGGCTGACTAAATACTTTCCCCCCCCACTGTATATGGATGTCTCTGATGCTTTAACCACATGATCTAAACAGGCCCCCTCTTGTCCAGGTCCTGTTTAAATGATCATGCTGTAGATACAGTCACCTCTTAGCACTCATGTGAGGTCAGTATTCTTCCTGATGTCTAGATAGTGATGGTCAGGGTTAGGATAGTGTAAACTGATCCTAGATCTGTAGTTAAGCCTTCAAGCCATGATTACTATCAGTAGGACAAGAATTTGAAAAGCATCTGGACATTGTGCTTTATGACAACCAATACCACTTTTAGAGAATCATTTCTCCATATATTTAGACTTAGTTAGCGACTCCATATACAGTTGCAAGAAAAAGTATGTGAACCCTTTGGAATTACCTGGATTTCTACATAAATTGGTCAAAAAATGTGATGTGATCTTCCTCTAAGTCACAGCAATAGACAAACAGAGTGTGCTTAAACTAATAACACACAAATTATTGTATTTTTCTTGTCTATATTGAATACATCATTTAAACATTCACAGTGTAGGATGGCAAAAGTATGTGAACCCCTAAGCTAATGACTTCTCCAAAAACGAATTGGAGTCAATACTCTGATAACCTGGAGTCCAATCAATGAGATGAGATTGGAGACGTTGGTTAGAGCTGCCCTGCAATATAAAAAACACTCACAAAATGTGAGTTTGCTATTCCCATGAAGCATTGCCTGATGTGAATCATGCCTCGAACAAAAGAGATCTCAGAAGACTTCAGATTAAGAATTGTTGACTTGCCTAAAGCTGGAAAGGGTTACAAATGTATCTCCAAAAGCCTTGATGTTCATCAGTCCACGGTAAGACAAATTGGCTATAAATGGAGAAAGTTCAGCACTCCCTTGGAGTGGCCGTCCTGCAAAGATGACTGCAAGAGCACAGTGCAGAATGCTCAATGAGGTTAAGAAGAATCGTAGAGTGTCAGCCAAAGACTTACAGAAATCTCTTGAACATGCTAACATATCTGTTGACGAGTTTACGACATGTAAAACACAGGAGGAATTTTGGACCATTCCTCTTTACTAAAATGTTTCAGTTCAGCAATATTCTTGGAATGTCTGGTGTGAACTGCTCTCGAGGTCATGCTACAGCATCTCAATCAGGTTGAGGTCAGGACTCTGACTGGGCCATTCCAGAAGGAGTATTTTCTTCTGTTGAAGCCACTTCTGTGTTTTGGGTCGTTGTCCTGTTGCATCACCCAACTTCTGTTGAGCTTCAATTGGCGGACAGATAGCCTTACATTCTCCTGCAAAATGTCTTGATGGGAATTCATTTTTCCGTCGATGATAGCAATCTGTCCAGGCCCTGAGGCAGCAAAGCAGCCCCAAACCATGATGCTCCCTCCACCATACTTTACAGTTGGGATGAGGTTTTTATGTTGGCGTGCTGTGCTTTTGTTTCTCCACACATAGTGTTGTGTGTTCCTTCCTTCCAAACAACTCAACCTTAGTTGAATCTGTCCACATAATATTTCGTCTGTTGCGCTGTGGAACATCCAGATGCTCTTTTGCATACTTCAGACGTGCAGCAATGTTTTTTTTGGAGAGCAGTGGATTCTTCCATGGTGTCCTCCCATGAACACCATTCTTGTTAAGTCTCTCTATATATAATCTTTATATAGTTAGACTTAGTTAGCTATAGTTAGTCTCTCCATATATATTATTTATATAGTTAGACTTAGTTAGCTATAGTTAGTCTCTCCATATATAGTCTTTATATAGTTAGTCACTATATATATAGTCTTTATATAGTTAGTCTCTATATATAGTCTTTATATAGTTAGTCTTTATATAGTTAGTCTCTATATATATTGTCTTCATATAGTTAGTCTCTCTACATATAGTCTTTATATAGTTAGACTTAGTCAGCTATAGTTAGTATCTATATATATCATCTTTATATAGTTAGTATCTATATATATAGTCTTTATATAGTTAGTCTCTATATATATTGTCTTCATATAGTTAGTCTCTCTACATATAGTCTTTATATAGTTAGACTTAGTCAGCTATAGTTAGTATCTATATATATCATCTTTATATAGTTAGTATCTATATATATCGTCTTTATATAGTTAGTCTCTATATATATTGTCTTCATATAGTTAGTCTCTCTACATATAGTCTTTATATAGTTAGACTTAGTCAGCTATAGTTAGTATCTATATATATCATCTTTATATAGTTAGTATCTATATATATCATCTTTATATAGTTAGTATCTATATATATCATCTTTATATAGTTAGTATCTATATATATCGTCTTTATATAGTTAGTATCTATATATATAGTCTTTATATAGTTAGTCTATATATATATCGTCTTTATATAGTTAGTCTCTATATATATAGTCTTTATATAGTTAGTCTCTATATATATCGTCTTTATATAGTTAGTCTCTATATATATCGTCTTTATATAGTTAGTCTCTATATATATCGTCTTTATATAGTTAGTCTCTATATATATAGTCTTTATATAGTTAGTATCTATATATATCGTCTTTATATAGTTAGTCTCTATATATATAGTCTTTATATAGTTAGTCTCTATATATATAGTCTTTGTATAGTAAATCTCTATATATATAGTCTTTACATAGTTAGACTTAGTTAGCTATAATTAGTCTCTCTATATATAGTTAGTCTCTCTATATATAGTCTTTATATAATTAGTCTCTCTATATATAGTCTATATATAGTTAGTCTCTATATATATAGTCTTTATATAGTTAGTCTCTATATATATAGTCTTTATATAGTTAGTCTCTATATATAGTCTTTATATAGTAAATCTCTATATATATAGTCTTTACATAGTTAGACTTAGTTAGCTATAATTAGTCTCTCTATATATACACTGCTCAAAAAAATAAAGGGAACACTTAAACAACACAATGTAACTCCAAATCAATCACACTTCTGTGAAATCAAACTGTCCACTTAAGAAGCAACACTGATTGACAATAAATTTCACATGCTGTTGTGCAAATGGAATAGACAACAGGTGGAAATTATAGGCAATTAGCAATAAAGGAGTGGTTCTGCAGGTGGGGACCACAGACCACTTCTCAGTTCCTATGCTTCCTGGCTGATGTTTTGGTCACTTTTGAATGCTGGCGGTGCTTTCACTCTAGTGGTAGCATGAGACGGAGTCTACAACCCACACAAGTGGCTCAGATAGTGCAGCTCATCCAGGATGGCACATCAATGCGAGCTGTGGCAAGAAGGTTTGCTGTGTCTGTCAGCGTAGTGTCCAGAGCATGGAGGCGCTACCAGGAGACAGGCCAGTACATCAGGAGACGTGGAGGAGGCCGTAGGAGGGCAACAACCCAGCAGCAGGACCGCTACCTCCGCCTTTGTGCAAGGAGGAGCAGGAGAAGCACTGCCAGAGCCCTGCAAAATGACCTCCAGCAGGCCACAAATGTGCATGTGTCTGCTCAAACGGTCAGAAACAGACTCCATGAGGGTGGTATGAGGGCCCGACGTCCACAGGTGGGGGTTGTGCTTACAGCCCAACACCGTGCAGGACGTTTGGCATTTGCCAGAGAACACCAAGATTGGCAAATTTGCCACTGGCGCCCTGTGCTCTTCACAGATGAAAGCAGGTTCACACTGAGCACGTGACAGACGTGACAGAGTCTGGAGACGCCATGGAGAACGTTCTGCTGCCTGCAACATCCTCCAGCATGACCGGTTAGGCGGTGGGTCAGTCATGGTGTGGGGTGGCATTTCTTTGAGGGGCTGCACCGCCCTCCATGTGCTCGCCAGAGGTAGCCAGACTGCCATTAGGTACCGAGATGAGATCCTCAGACCCTTATGAGACCATATGCTGGTGCGGTTGGCCCTGGGTTCCTCCTAATGCAAGAAAATGATAGACCTCATGTGGCTGGAGTGTGTCAGCAGTTCCTGCAAGAGGAAGGCATTGATGCTATGGACTGGCCCGCCCGTTCCCCAGACCTGAATCCAATTGAGCACATCTGGGACATCATGTCTCGCTCCATCCACCAACGCCACGTTGCACCACAGACTGTCCAGGAGTTGGCGGATGCTTTAGTCCAGGTCTGGGAGGAGATCCCTCAGGAGACCATCCGCCACCTCATCAGGAGCATGCCCAGGCGTTGTAGGGAGGTCATACAGGCACGTGGAGGCCACACACACTACTGAGCCTCATTTTGACTTGTTTTAAGGACATTACATCAAAGTTGGATCAGCCTGTAGCGTGGTTTTCCACTTTAATTTTGAGTGTGACTCCAAATCCAGACCTCCATGGGTTGATAAATTGGATTTCCATTGATTATTTTTGTGTGATTTTGTTGTCAGCACATTCAACTATGTAAACAAAAAAGTATTTAATAAGATTATTTCTTTCATTCAGATCTAGGATGTGTTGTTTAAGTGTTCCCTTTATTTTTTTTAGCAGTATAGTTAGTCTCTCTATATATGGTCTTTATATAATTAGTCTCTATATATATAGTCTATATATAGTTAGTCTCTATATATATAGTCTTTATATAGTTAGTCTCTATATATATAGTCTTTATATAGTTAGTCTCTATATATATATAGTCTTTATATAGTAAATCTCTATATATATAGTCTTTACATAGTTAGACTTAGTTAGCTATAATTAGTCTCTCTATATATAGTTAGTCTCTCTATATATAGTCTTTATATAATTAGTCTCTATATATAGTCTATATATAGTTAGTCTCTATATATATAGTCTTTATATAGTTAGTCTCTATATATATAGTCTTTATATAATTAGTCTCTATATATAGTCTATATATAGTTAGTCTCTATATATATAGTCTTTATATAGTTAGTCTCTATATATATAGTCTTTATATAGTAAATCTCTATATATATAGTCTTTACATAGTTAGACTTAGTTAGCTATAATTAGTCTCTCTATATATAGTTAGTCTCTCTATATATAGTCTTTATATAATTAGTCTCTATATATATATATATATATATATATATATATATAGTCTATATATAGTTAGTCTCTATATATATAGTCTTTATATAGTTAGTCTCTCTATATATAGTCTTTATATAGTAAATCTCTATATATATAGTCTTTATATAGTAAATCTCTATATATATATAGTCTTTACATAGTTAGACTTAGTTAGCTATAATTAGTCTCTCTATATATAGTTAGTCTCTCTATATATAGTCTTTATATAATTAGTCTCTATATATATAGTCTATATATAGTTAGGCTCTATATATATAGTCTTTATATAGTTAGTCTCTATATATATAGTCTTTATATAGTTAGTCTCTCTATATATAGTCTTTATATAATGAGTCTCTATATATATAGTCTATATATAGTTAGTCTCTATATATATAGTCTTTATATAGTTAGTCTCTATATATATAGTCTTTATATAGTAAATCTCTATATATATAGTCTTTACATAGTTAGACTTAGTTAGCTATAATTAGTCTCTCTATATATAGTTAGTCTCTCTATATATAGTCTTTATATAATTAGTCTCTCTATATATAGTCTATATATAGTTAGTCTCTATATATATAGTCTTTATATAGTTAGTCTCTATATATATCATCGTTATATAGTTAGTCTTTATATATAGTCTTTATATAGTTAGTCTCTATATATATAGTCTTTATATAGTAAATCTCTATATATATATATCGTCTTTATATAGTTAGTCTCTATATATATATAGTCTTTATATAGTTAGTCTCTATATATATAGTCTTTATATAGTAAATCTCTCTATATATAGTCTTTATATAGTTAGTCTCTATATATAGTCTTTATATAGTTAGTCTCTCTCTCTCTATATATATAGTCTTTATATAGTAAGTCTCTATATATATCATCTTTATATAGTTAGTCTCTCCATATATAGTCTTTATATAGTTAGTCTCTATATATACAGTGACGGAAAAAAGTAATTGATCCCCTGCTGATTTTGTAGGTTTGCCCACTTACAAAGAATTGATAAGTCTATAATTGTAATGGAAGGTTTATTTGAACAGTGAGAGACAGAATAACAACAAAAAAATCCAGAAAAACGCATGTCAAAAATGTTATAAAATGATTGACATTTTAATGAGGGAAATAAGTATTTGACCCCTCTGCAAAATATGACTTAGTACTTGGTGGCAAAACCCTTGTTGGCAATCACAGAGGTCAGACGTTTCTTGTAGTTGGCCACCAGGTTTGCACACATCTCAGGAGGGATTTTGCCCCACTCCTCTTTGCAGATCTTCTCCAAGTCATTAAGGTTTCGAGGCTGACGTTTGGCAACTCGAACCTTCAGCTCCCTCCACAGATTTTCTATGGGATTCAAGGTCTGGAGACTGGCTAGGCCATTCCAGGACCTTAATGTGCTTCTTCTTGTACCACTCCTTTGTTGCCTCGGCCGTGTGTTTTGGGTCATTGTCATGCTGGAATACTCTTTGGTCTTGGCCATGGTGGAGAGTTTGGAATCTGATTGATTGATTGCTTCTGTGGACAGGTGTCTTTCATACAGGTAACAAACTGAGATTAGGAGCACTCCCTTTAAGAGTGTGCTTCTAATCTCAGCTCGTTACCTGTATAAAAGACACCTGGGAGCCAGAAATCTTTCTGATTGAGAGGGGGTCAAATACTTATTTCCCTCATTTAAATGCAAATCAATTTACAACATTTTTGACATGTGTTTTTCTGGATTTTTTTGTTGTTATTCTGTCTCTCACTGTTCAAATAAACCTACCATTAAAATTATAGACTGATAATTTCTTTGTCAGTGGGCAAACGTACAAAATCAGCAGGGGATCAAATACTTTTTTCCCTCACTGTATAGTCTTCATATAGTTAGCTAGTGCCTCTTTTCTAACTAAACTGGGTTGTTGCAGTGTATTAATATCAATCCTCTCCCACACTGCACTGCTTGATTGTATGAGGGTGTGTGGGTGTGTATTTATCTGTGTGTGTTTTCAGCCACATCATCAGGTTCAGTGCCAGGTGAATACTGCCTTCTGGGAGCCTCCCACCCTCCCTCGCTCCCTCCCTCCCTCCCACGGTCCCACCGTCCCTCCCTCCCACCGTCCCTCCCTCCCTCCCTCCCTCCCTCCCTCCCTCACTCACTCTAAACAAGGATTTCAATTAATCTAGAGTTTTTTTTTTATTGTGTGCGTGTGCATGTCCATGTGTGTGCCACACTTCTAAGTGAGAGAAACGTAACATCCTGTTGTTTTGGGGATAGGGTCAGGGGTCAGCTAAGCCTGACATGGAATCTCTATCACAGAACACAGATAAAACCATAACCACACACCACACCAAACAATACATGACATGTCTCCTGGACTATTTTAGAGGAATAAGGCTTGGAAATTTAACACAAGGCCTTTATCTCTTTGAAGAGTGTGTGTGTGTGTGTGTGTGTGTGTGTGTGTGTGTGTGTGTGTGTGTGTGTGTGTGTGTGTGTGTGTGTGTGTGTGTGTGTGTGTGTGTGTGTGTCTGTGTGTGTGTGTGTGTGTGTGTGTGTTCGGTTTGATTCCTTGTGTCTTCTGTGTGTGTTCTTTCTTCTTTAAGAACGTTGGCCTTGCTAATTACTGATCCTGCCAAGTGTCTTCTTTTCAACAAGCTGGCTAGTTCTGGAGGACTGGCTTGGGAAACGTTGCTCTAAGGCAATGCCTATATCTCATCTGGTCTGTTGGGATGTTACTTTGTACTGTACCTTTGAGGTTGGTCATCTAAGATACTGATAATGTACTGATGTGTGTGTGTGTGTGTGTGTGTGTGTGTGTGTGTGTGTGTGTGTGTGTGTGTGTGTGTGTGTGTGTGTGTGTGTGTGTGTGTGTTGTCTCTTACCTTTGAGAATGGTCATGTTGATGTAGGTGTGGACCTCTGGCGTGGCGGCGGCGTGGTGGGCAGGGCGTGCAGCAGAGGATTCTGGGGGCTGCAGGGGGTCGCAGCATCGTCTGCATAGTTTTGGGGGAGGTCTGGAGGGGGAGGGGATGGACGAGGCCAGGGGGAGGAGCAATAGGACGGACAGACACACCCCCAACATGATGAACACACTTGAGGGAGAGAGAGATAGGGAGAGCGAGAGAGAGGTAGAGAGAGATAGGGAGGGAGGAAAAGAGAGAGAGAGAGATGTGGGGAGAGAGAAGGTAAGGTAATGAGTGAGATCAGGGACAGCTGGATGTGTTGGTATTGGCTCATGTACGGGCCATGATCACTTCTCTTTAGTGTGTGTGTGTGTGTGTCCCTCAACCTACCTGCTCATGCTCACACCTGCACTGTATTAAACATGAAAACATTACCACCGCATTACCACATGTAAACATTACCAAACAACCATATGAAAATATTAACATTGACTGCCAGCCATGTCCACATGAGCTCACGGTTGGACACACATTTCCAGTGTCTCTACAAGACATCTGTTAGTGGGACAGGTCACCAAGCCCAGTATACACACACCATAGAACCCATGTTTTCTTTTTCTGTTTTCTTTTTCACAAGCATTTTTCCAGTACCAGTGATTTCCTTGGCTTTCACTAAAGCAGGTTAAATATCTTGAATAGCCTGAATTGCAGGAGTAATCCAGACTGAAGTTTATAGGAGAACGTATTGGCAATGTAAGAGAGTTATGGGTTGTAATAGAAAACTCAGCCCACATTAGAGTTGTCCCTATCTGGCCAAGATACAAAGTCAGAAGCCCTGCCTAGTTCTACAATGTATCTTCTTCAAATCGGATTTCAAACCTAACCCTAACCTCAACCACACTGCTAACCTGTTCCCATACCTTTTTTTTTCTCGATATAGACAACATAGACTATGCAGCTTGGCCATCTAGTGAGAACATCAGAGGCAGGCTAGGTTTTCTCACATCCTGGGTCTCTGAATGATCTGGTCACATCAGGAGGTATCAGTAGGACATGAACACTAAGTAGCATCACAAACCGTTACCTGAATAAACCTGGTACTTCCTGCTTGAGGAGAGGTGAGAAACCCACTTGGATTTCACTACTGACATTTACGACCAGTTTGAGTCCACAGTATTTAGGGAAGGGTTTGGCCCGGGGTTGAGAAAGACAGATGTTGAGAGTTTAGTTGGACAACACTGTAGAGGATGGATTGGAGGAAGGGAGAGAGAGAATGGATGAGTGTGTATGTGTGTAGGGGAGTATGTGTGCATGCAAGCATGTGCATTTACTGTATGTGTGTGCGTGCGCGTGTCCGTGTACAAGCACTATGAGTGTGTGTGTGTGTGTGTGTGTGTGTGTGTGTGTGTGTGTGTGTGTGTGTGTGTGTGTGTGTGTGTGTGTGTGTGTGAATCAGAGCGACAGAGCGATAGGGCCGGAGAGGAAATCCCTGGTGTTTTACACAACTCCTGGAATGTTAACAGTCTTTCCTAAGATGGATCAATGGTGAGAATGATGGATGGATGAAAGGATGACGAGAAAGAAGGGAGGAAGCTTTAGTTTCCCTCTGTGGGAAGTTATGAGATAACCTACGTTTTACAGTTTGACCATTCCCTGCTGGGCACGATGGCGTGCCAATATTGATAAACAGTAACACTAGTATCAAAAGAACAGTACTGAGTCTTCACATTTTTATTTTCCAGTATTAGAAACAGAGAGAGAAAATGAGTCCAGGTGATTGAGACTGTCAGTCATTGAAGAACCCAATAGTTCGAGATCTCATTATCCACCACACATTTCTTAAAGCTGTTTTTGCAAAACAGTGGCGGGGCCCCTGCTTTGTTGTTGTTGGAGCCGCAGATTGCCCTTTTAAGTGTATTTAGCATCTGTCATCATACTTTAAAGTAATCACTTATAAATAACTTAATACGTTATACGTCAGTAGCTTGGCTATAGCCTACCTAGACTACAGTTCAGGCTATAGCCTACCTAGACTACAGTTCAGGCTATAGCCTACCTAGGCTACAGTTCAGGCTATAGCCTACCTAGACTACAGTTCAGGCTATAGCCTACTTAGGCTACAGTTCAGGCTATAGTTACTTAGGCTACAGTTCAGGCTATAGCCTACCTAGACTACAGTTGAGGCTATAGCCTACTTAGGCTACAGTTCAGGCTATAGCCTACCTAGGCTACAGTTCAGGCTATAGCCTACCTAGACTACAGTTCAGGCTATAGCCTACCTAGACTACAGTTCAGGCTATAGCCTACCTAGACTACAGTTCAGGCTATAGCCTACCTAGACTACAGTTCAGGCTATAGCCTACCTAGGCTACAGTTCAGGCTATAGCCTACCTAGGCTACAGTTCAGGCTATAGCCTACTTAGGCTACAGTTCAGGCTATAGCCTACCTAGACTACAGTTCAGGCTATAGCCTACCTAGACTACAGTTCAGGCTATAGCCTACCTAGGCTACAGTTCAGGCTATAGCCTACCTAGGCTACAGTTCAGGCTATAGCCTACCTAGACTACAGTTCAGGCTATATTCTACCTAGACTACAGTTCAGGCTATAGCCTACCTAGGCTACAGTTCAGGCTATAGCCTACCTAGACTACAGTTCAGGCTATAGCCTACCTAGGCTACAGTTCAGGCTATAGCCTACCTAGACTACAGTTCAGGCTATAGCCTACTTAGGCTACAGTTCAGGCTATAGCCTACCTAGACTACAGTTCAGGCTATAGCCTACTTAGGCTACAGTTCAGGCTATAGCCTACCTAGACTACAGTTCAGGCTATAGCCTACTTAGGCTACAGTTCAGGCTATAGCCTACTTAGGCTACAGTTCAGGCTATAGCCTACCTAGACTACAGTTCAGGCTATAGCCTACTTAGGCTACAGTTCAGGCTATAGCCTACCTAGACTACAGTTCAGGCTATAGCCTACCTAGACTACAGTTCAGGCTATAGCCTACCTAGACTACAGTTCAGGCTATAGCCTACCTAGACTACAGTTCAGGCTATAGCCTACCTAGACTACAGTTCAGGCTATAGCCTACCTAGACTACAGTTCAGGCTATATCCTACCTAGGCTACAGTTCAGGCTATAGCCTACCTAGGCTACAGTTCAGGCTATAGCCTACCTAGACTACAGTTCAGGCTATAGCCTACCTAGACTACAGTTCAGGCTATAGCCTACCTAGACTACAGTTCAGGCTATAGCCTACCTAGGCTACAGTTCAGGCTATAGCCTACCTAGACTACAGTTCAGGCTATAGCCTACTTAGGCTACAGTTCAGGCTATGGCCTACTTAGGCTACAGTTCAGGCTATGGCCTACTTAGGCTACAGTTCAGGCTATAGCCTACCTAGACTACAGTTCAGGCTATAGCCTACTTAGGCTACAGTTCAGGCTATAGCCTACTTAGGCTACAGTTCAGGCTATAGCCTACCTAGACTACAGTTCAGGCTATAGCCTACCTAGACTACAGTTCAGGCTATAGCCTACCTAGACTACAGTTCAGGCTATAGCCTACCTAGACTACAGTTCAGGCTCTAGCCTACCTAGACTACAGTTCAGGCTATAGCCTACCTAGACTACAGTTCAGGCTATAGCCTACCTAGGCTACAGTTCAGGCTATAGCCTACCTAGGCTACAGTTCAGGCTATAGCCTACCTAGGCTACAGTTCAGGCTATAGCCTACTTAGGCTACAGTTCAGGCTATAGCCTATCTAGACTACAGTTCAGGCTATAGCCTACCTAGACTACAGTTCAGGCTATAGACTACTTAGACTACAGTTCAGGCTATAGCCTA